>NC_073227.2:43968939-44271969 GCF_029281585.2 Gorilla gorilla gorilla | reverse complement strand
TTGAAAGTCATAGTTTGATGCTGTCATAGCATTTCTGTCCTGTACCTTCACATACTGAGAAACTGGTTTTCTAGGGCATGCAAAGCAATGCACAAAGATTCCAACTGCAGAGTGAGAGTTAGTGTCCTAATTTCTGCTGTTTTTTTTTCAGAGAAAGTATATAAAAGTAGATTTTAATAATTAAAGTAGCCTAATAAATCATTTTTTATTTTTTTCTAGGCTTAAGCAGGTAAAGCAGTCACTGTGAAGAAAATAACATTTTAAGAAACTTTTCTGTCACAATTGATAGAGGAAAAGCCAGTAGAGAAGTGCATCTTCTTGTGTGTGTGTGTGTCTCATCGTGCCACTTTTTGTAACTCAGCTTAGTAATGAAGCCACCATTATGTCCTCAGTCAGTGAAGTAAATGTGGATATAAAAGATTTCCTAATGAGCATTAATTTGGAGCAGTATCTCTTACATTTCCATGAGTCTGGTTTTACTACTGTGAAGGATTGTGCAGCAATAAATGACAGCCTGCTGCAGAAAATTGGAATATCACCTACAGGTCACCGTAGGAGGATACTTAAACAGTTACAGATAATCTTGTCAAAAATGCAAGATATTCCAATATATGCAAATGTTCATAAAACTAAGAAGAATGATGACCCTTCGAAGGATTACCATGTTCCATCTTCTGATCAGAATATCTGCATAGAACTTTCCAATTCTGGTAGTGTTCAGACATCCAGCCCACCGCAGTTGGAGACTGTTAGAGAAAATCTTGAAGACAGTGATGCAAGTGTGGAAAGAAGCCAGTATCCTCAATCAGATGATAAGCTGTCTCCTCCTAAACGCGACTTCCCCACTGCAGAGGAACCACACCTGAATTTGGGTTCTTTGAATGATTCTTTATTTGGTAGTGACAATATTAAAATAGAATCGTTGATTACAAAGAAGACTGTGGATCGCACAATTGAAGAACAACAAACAGAAAAAGTTAAATTGATCACAGAAAATCTCAGTAAGCTCCCTAATGCAGACTCTGAATGCCTTTCTTTTGTTGGCTGTTCAACATCAGGAACAAATTCTGGAAATGGAACAAATGGTTTATTAGAAGGATCACCACCATCCCCATTCTTTAAGTTTCAAGGAGAAATGATTGTAAATGACTTGTATGTTCCATCATCACCAATCCTAGCACCTGTGAGAAGTCGTAGCAAGTTGGTTTCAAGACCATCTCGATCTTTTCTGCTAAGACATCGACCTGTACCAGAGATTCCAGGGTCAACAAAAGGAGTTTCTGGGAGGTAAGAATCTTTACAATAAGCTGTAAATATTCAATTTGAGGGAATTTAGTGATTTTTTTTAACAGTTATATTTTCAGTGTTCCTATCTAAATTTGACTATATTCATTTACCTATTCAACCAACCTTTTCTTTTTAAAAAAAAAAAGTCTTCATCCCATTGGACATTATTTCACTGTCTGTTTCCAGCTAATAATGCCTGGGACTCTTTAGCTTTTCCCTATTTAATCGGGGGGACATCCCTTCCCTTAATTCTACCTGGATATTCCTTTCCATACCAAGTCTCCACACCTAGTATTGTAGTCTTTCCATTAGTGCAGTTCTCATATTTGAAATGTTGACTCTCTCTCCCCAGTAGATGATTTGTTCTTTGACAGAGAACGTGTTTTTAATGTTTGTATCTCTGCTGCCTGGTACAATGCTTGGCACCAAGTAATAATTCAGCACACGTCTATTGAACTTGGTATTTAGTCACTGTGCTCGGTGAGAAGGATGCAAAGAGGAATACGGTGACTTGCAGTCTCGTATAGAAGTCACATGTAAAAAGATGGTGACAGCTCAGTATGAAGCTAGGCTCACTAGAGATGAGACCTCTGGGACCCCAAAGAGGGGCTCTACCAGTGTAGGTTCTTATACGCAGGTAGTAAGTCATTGGTATCCCGAGGTAACAGAAGGATTACCTAAACAGTTTGGGAGGAGGTAATTTATAGCAAAAGAGGTCATCAGCTTTAGCTTTCAGAATTTATGAATCTCAAAGTTATACCTAAAATAGTTGTGGTTTTCTCCAGGGTTGGAGTAGGATATTGCTCTTCCCATTAAAACTTAACACTTGTGTGTCTGCTGAGACACGGGGCTGTTCAAGTTTGACTGTTACTGTAGTGGCACTAAATGCTTTACACACTTCCTGCACAGGCTCCACGCTGGAGTTTCAGCAGGATTCCTCTTTCCCCCCATGCCTGCTGTTACCGCTACTCCCTTTGAATCTGTGGCTGCTACTGATTCTCTTGGCCTTAGGTACCTTTGGTAATTGCAGTGCTAATAGTATTTGCAAGAGAAATGGTGGCAATTTAGTGTTCGTGAGAGAAAACATGACCGTTTACAAGGCTCTGTTAATAAAAGTATCTCCTATTAGAGCATAAACGTTTTGATGGCAGAGGCTCTAATTAATTTGTCTTTATCTTGACATCCCTAGTGCCAGTAGCAAAGTCTGGTATTTACTAGGAAATCAATATAGTGTCATGTATTAACCACATTTATTAAACAACTAGTGTCATCTATTAAACACTAGTTTGGTTTATAATTTTGCAGGAGTTATCTAATCTAAGGGCCACTCCTACTCCATGTGAACATGGAGTAGGTAATGTTCACCCCGTTTTACTTTTGAGGTAACTGAGCCTTGGGTTAATTTCTCCAAGATCACATGGGTAGTGAACTAGGATTTCCCACCAGTACATCTGACTCTAGATCCCACTTCCTTAACCACTCATTGAGTAAATATTGTTGAAAATGTTGATTGCCTATATAAGAATTGGATTATTTATTGGGACTGTAAAGGACACTCATTTTGTTTGACACTTTAGCTTTAAAATATTTTGCTAATTTTGAATAATTAAAAGAAGGTGAATGAGAAATGACAAGTCTTCAGATGGCAGATGCTTTTGACATGCCAGAAGGGTTTACTATGTGTACACATGTTAAAGCTGCATCTTTGCCAGGACTGACTCCGTTTGGGAACTGTAAAGGATCACCTCATGTAAGAAGCATTTGATTTAAGTTTCAAACAGTCTGTGCTAATTTTCATGAATTTTACAGAGAATCTTGATACTCATTTAGTTGTATAGGGGCAGCAAAATTCCACCTTTCTTCTTAGGGTCCCAGCTGGGCCTGAGAATTAAATGGATATAAAACAGATTAACAGGAGAAAAGCATACAAATTTATTTCATACAAGTAATATGAGTTTTATGTGCCACAAGAATCCTCATAAAGAGATAAAGATCCAAATAAGTAGTTAGAGTGAAACGCTTAAATAATGAATTGCAAAAAGAGCAGTAAGTTGTGAAAAACCAACTAAATTATGTGGGGGGGCTTAAAAGATACTTTTTTTTTTTAACAAGGTCTGTACAGAATTCTTTGGCCTCAACTTCTTGTCCTTGAGGACAGGATGTTAATTTCTTTCAGGGGAATTTCATCTTCTGCTTTTAAGGAGGCTGGAAGATCAGAGTCCTCTTTTTACACCTGTTATTTTCCAATATTTGAATTAAATGCCTTTATTCAAAATAGTAAGTATGCTGGAGTGGTATATTTTCAACTCCTTCTGTTGTAAGCTTTGTATCATATGAAAAGCTCGTTATTCAATTTGTGACTGAGTCTTTGAGAGTGGAAACAACATTAAAATTAGTAGTAAATAATTTAGTACTAGCTATATCATAGCACTGTTTTTTTTTTCATGTGATTTTTAGGCCAGATTACTTATCCTAACCTTTCTTTTCTTTGATTATGGTAGTTAATAGCAGCATTGCTTTTGTGGTGCTCAGATCATAAAATGAGCAAATAAATTATTTTCAGACTTCACTGTTTGTTTTTCCTTGTGCTCCTTCCCTATGTTGCAAATAGTAATTCCATGATTTTAAAGTGTTATAATATGACTTTTTAAATCAAACTGTGGGTTATGTAATGTGAGTTTCTCTTTGGTCAATGATATTGATATTGATTGGTCATTGATATTGAACCTGCAAATGATATTTAGTGCATTCCTTGATATACCAAATGAAAATATTTCTTTATGGCCTGTGTTTTTAAAGGAATTACTAAACATTTCATACAGCTGCTCAAAGGAATGTGGATGTCGACTCTGAAGTGTTTTCCTGACATAGGGCTCTTTGTTTTTCTCTCCCTGGACACGTGCCCTCCTGCCTCCTTCCTCTCAACAGAATCTGATAGAACTGATGCTCTATCAAATTTTTTGTCTTTGTTGTGGACTTGGGTTCTTCCCTGAATTCCTGCCTGCTCCTTTTAACTGGAGGGCTGGCCTGGACAATAACCTCAGGTTATCTTTTGAACTATTTCTTGAGAGCTAGATCAGGACTAGGCTCCAAGCACCAGCTCCTTCCTTATCACCTTCACTTGGATGCCTTGCTAGTCCCTGGGAGCCCTCCAAGCAGAAAGCGGATGCCACATTGCCATGGGAGTTGTAGGTGTGTCATGTGATCTTATGCAGTCTTCTTAGTGCCCCAGGCAGGAAGGAATCTCACAGCTATCGAAGGAAATACATTTTTCCTCCTCGCTTTAGTGATTTTTATACATCTTTCATGCAATTGTATTATCCTTGGGATAGGTCTCAAAGCCTTCTTTTTAAGGTGTAGTGCCTCTGAATGTTTTGGGGGTAAGGGCAAATGAAGAAGCAGAAGTAGTGGGAAAGGGATGGTGTGCAAAGCTGCACTGTTGTGGAAGTACAACTGTTAGAAAACTGAGGTGCTGTGTTGACTCCTTTGAGGGCTTTTCGGAAGTTTGAAATCTAAACCTGAAGTCTCCTGTGTTCTTTGAACTTTTTATTAAAAATAAAAATCTTGGATATTTTTCCTCTGTATTCACATAGACATTCAAAATGGTTGACATTATTTTATAGATTTTAATGTCAACAATACATATGAGCAAAAAGTACAGAAAAGTAATCAGCATTTGTTTGCTGCACTGAATAAGAAATATACAGAAGGATAGCCTTCATTTTCATCTTCAAGAAAATTTTACATTTCACGTTATAGTAGAAAAATACTTAGCAATCTTAACATTTTGATTTCTTTCTTTTAAAATGCTTTTTAAATTCTGTGAAAAAAGGCTAATTATTTTAATATTTGCTAAATTTTGAATTGAATACATAAATAATTAAATCTAAATTTAAATAGAAGTTTGATTTATTGTTAGAAGGTGAGGGTATCTATCTGCTCAATAATCTAAGTTAAAAAGTCATTACATTTATATTTCATTTTTGTAAATCCATCTTGTTTGAAAAACGTATAAAATTGAAATTTTTGCTAGTAGATTAAAAAATTCATGATGTTGTAAACTTATGTGTTGCAGTAGTTCTGTAATGATAATTCATTCTTACCCTAAGGATGTTTTTTAAAACTTCACAGATTGAGGCTTAATTATCTGTGCATTGTCAGTTTCACATTATTAGTCTATGCTGTAATTACACTCTCATGCTTTCTGAATTCAGATTTGTCTGTTTTAGTTAGATATTATGAAAACCTCAGGGCAGTGTTAAACTGCTGCCTAATGATTGTGTTATTTTTTTTTAATTTCACTCTAGAATGACCCATAGTCTGTAATCAATTGTGAGAACTGTTTTTATTTATTTATTCATTTATTTATTTATTTATTTTTAACATTTTGTGAAATGATGATCCACATATGGCATGTAATTGTTTTTTTTTTTTTATTTGGCTGCCTTGTCTAAGTAGTAAGTAAGTACAGTTCATAAGTGGATATCTTTGACATTAACCTTTATGTCACTGCTTTTCTGGGCAACTTTAGTGATTAAAAATATTAAAAAAATAAAACTTGTAGGTATGCTGAACACTCACTTTTATATTCAGAGTTATTCATTACTTTCTCTTCTTTTATATTAAGGTTCTTTAAACAAACCATTTTAATTCCGATACCAATGATAGTTGTCTTTGTCTCTCTGGCTACCATGACGAAATACCGTAGACTGGGTAGTTTAACCAATAGAAATTTTTCTTATCGTTCTGGATACTAAAAGTCTGAAATCAAAGTGTTAGCATCCTTTGGTTTTGGTGACGGCTCTCTACCGGCTATCAGATGGTGGCCTTCTTGATGTCTGCTTATATGGGCTTTGTTCCTGGGCTGAGAGAGAGAGAGAGCGAGTCATCTCTGGTTTCTGTTTTTAGAAGGCTACCAGTTCTGTTGGAACAGGGCCCCACCCTTATGACTGTATTTAACTTCAATTACTTACCTAATTTAAATACAGTCACCACGTTGTGGGTTAGAGTTTGAACATATGAATTTTGTGGGGTAGGGACACAATTTTATTCACAACAGTAGTTTTTCTTTACTTGCATAGAAGTTTGTTAATTCTCTATTTAAGTAATAGAATTTAGGTATTTTCAAAGGCCTTACAAACATATTACATTCCACAGGCAACGACTGTTTATAGTAGGTCAGCCCATCACAATTGAACATCTGCAGATTTCCTCTATTTACAGATTTAGGGTTTTAAAAATAATAAAATCGACATAGGGAAAGTATTAACAAGACATTTAGCAAGTTAATATGAATCAGAATCATTGATATTTTTGATTTGGGTTTTATTTTTAGATTTTATTATTATTTGGGGATTTAAAACATTATTTCAATTTGAACATAAGTTTTAACTTACTAAAAGCTTTATTTTAAAATTTCCCTTTTTTGAAACTCCACAAATCAAGCTGTAAATATACATGCTTTTTTTCCCAAGCTCATTTACATATGACAAGATTTCTGAGCCCCTCAACAATGACGTATATTACCTGGTTATGTTTATGATGCTTGGGGTATTTTTTTCAACAAGGGTTAGCTTGTTGGTCCAAAGCACTGAGGGAAAGGGAAAAAGGAGTGCAATACAAAGATGAAGATGAGGTTATGACTTTCAGGGAATTTATGAGGAAGAAGGAGGTACCTATTTGGAGTTAAGCTAGTAATTCTGGCTTCCTGGTCAGAAACTGTAGTATGAGTCATATTTAAAAAATGGTTTGAAAGCCACAACAAAAATATTAAGACAAAATTATTTATAAATTGGAAAATTTCAAACATACATAAGAGTATGCAAAATATCATCTTACCATATAATACCATCTAGATTAAAAAAAAAATCTTGCCATAGTGGACCCAGACTTTAGTTTATTAAGAAATAATAAATTCAGCTAACTTTTCTGCCTCCTTCCTTTGTGCCCGGAAGTAACCAATATTCTGAAACTGGTGTTTATCCTACTCGTGCATGCTTTAGTACTTTTACTACAGATGCGATAGCATTGTTATAGATGTTTTTGATTAATGAAAATGATATTCTTTTGTAGTTTGGTGTTTCACTTACTATTTTTATGATTTTTCCACATTAATATATATATTTTATATAATAACTGTTGTATAATGTTTGATTTTAAAAACACAATTTATTATCCTAACTTGTTGACACTTTTCAACTATTACAAATATGAAGTGTTCATTTTGAGGACTTTAAGAAACAAATGCACACATTAGGTTTACCAGGAGGACCAACAATTTTTTTCTGTAATAAAAATAACACTTTTTGCTGAGTTTTTATATTATGTAGGCCACTGCCTTATGTTCTGTAAAAGCATCATCTCATTAATCATCGTAATATTCCTAGGCAGCAGGCCCTGGATTTCCCCCCCTTTAATAAATGTGGAAAGCAGGTTCAGAACTTTTAAATAACTAGGCTAACATCATACAAGTGTAAGAACAGGAGAGGATGATGACTGTGGTTCAGTTTTTAATTTTCACAAATCAACATGCCTTATATTTCAAAGTTAAAAGCAGTTTTCAGGATAACTGGTGGTAAAATAGTAGAAAAGAAAGACAAAATTGATCTTGAATCTTGGCTTTCTTCTTCTTAGCTGTGGGACTTGCACAGGCAGAATTTCCCGCCTTTATTGGTAGGATTAGGATACCAAGTCCTACTTCACAGGGCTGATACAAGGAATTAATGTGAGCTGTAGCTAAAGAAAGCCACTTGTTTTTTGCTTTGGGCATAATAAGTGTTAGAATATAAGAAAGGTTGTGATAATTTATTAATAGATAAATGAAAATGTAAGTTGCTACTCAAGAGTTTTCAAAACAACTTACTTCCTATATTTGTGCCAATTTTTCATCTCCAGCAGTTCATCTGAACTTGGTTGATAGATTTGGTAATCCCTTGTAGGTAGATATTACATGAGGAAATCAATACAAATTATCACAAACTTTTTTCTTCACATTTTATTTGTTGGTAAAACCAACAAAATATTCCTTAAAAATTCCACTAATGGATATACTTAAAATATTTAAAATCTTTTTTTTTTTTTTTAATGTAAGTTAAGCATTGTGGCTTAGGTCCTGGGTAAGGAACAAGACTGCCCAGGTTTGATCTCAGATTAGTTACTTATGAGTTGTGTGAACTTGAGTAAGTGACCTAACCCCTTTCTGTGCCAATTTTACCTACTTTTAAAAATGTGGATAATAATCTTATTTCTCATTTTTTTATCTGTATGCTATATGTGTGTGTGTATACACATGGCATGAGTCCTTTGACGATGGCCACACATTCTGAGAAATATGCCATTAGGTGCTTTTGTCCTTATTTGGACATCATGGGATGTACTTACACAAATCTAGATGGTATAGCCTATTACACACCTAGGCTATATGGTAGAGCCTACTCTTCCTAGGCTACAAACCTGTACAGCATGTTACCGTACTGAACTGTAGGAAATTGTAAGACAATAGTAGATATTTGTGAATTTAAACAAATCTAAACATAGAAAAGGTACAGTAAAAATATGGTGTAAATATAAAAAATAGTACACTTGTATAGGGCACTTACCGTGGGTGAGTCAGTGAGTGGTGAGTGAAGGTGAAGCCGAGGACATTACACCACTGTAGACGTTATAGACCCTGTACACTTAGGCTACACTAGATTTATAGCAATACTTTTTTCTTCAATGATAAATTAACCCTAGCTTATTATAACTTTTTAATTTAACTTTTCAAGCTTCCTACTCTCTTGTAATGATGCTTAGCTTAAAACACACATTATACAGCTGCACAAAAATATTCTTTATATCCTCATTCTATAAGCATTTTTCTATTTTTAATTAATTTTTAAAAAGGTATAAAATTTACAACTCTTCCACATTCCCATCTTCTGGAAGGTCTTCAGGGACAGTTACATGCATGGAGCTGTCATCACCTATGATAACAATGCCTTCTCCTGGAATACTACTTGAAAGACCTGACTGAGGCTATTTTACAGTTATCTTAAAAAAAATGTGGAAGGAGTACATTCTAAAATAAAATAAAAAAGCATAGTAAATATATGAACCAGTAAAATGATCACTTATTATCAAGTATTATGTACTGTGCATAATTTTATGCACTATACTTTTATATGACTGGCAGTGCAGTGGATTTGCTTGCACCAGCATCACCACAAACATGAATAATGTGTTGTAGTGTGGTGTTGCAATGGCTACAACATCACTTGGCAATAGGAAATTTTCATTCTCATTATGTTCTTATTGGATCACTGCCATATGTTCAGTCTGTCATTGATCAAAACGTGCAGGGGATGACTGTACACACACACACACACACACACACACACGTGTGCCTATATGTAAAAATCTGAGACCTATCTGGCATATTGTAAATGCTCAGTAAGAAGTAGCAATATTAATTACTAGTGCAAGTTACCAAAGACGTACAAAATTTGAGTACTGCTCCACTCAAGGGTTCAAATCAGTAGTAAGTACTTGCCTTAGTAGTATACAAATGTCAGGAAACAATTACAGCTTTATAGAAGTATCGAGAATCTGGACATAATGAACACATAAAGGATGCTTTTAAAAAAGGTTTTACCTTTTAGGTTTGGTGCAAACAGTATAGCTTTGCCCATTTTGTGATCTTAAAAAATTGCAATCTTATAGTGAGTATATTTTTACTCTAGCTCATTTTGCTTAACTTTGAGAATCATTCATGTTTGTGCCTGTGGTTATAGTTTGTTTATTTTTCCTGCTGTATAGTATTTTATTGTATGAATATGCTATAATATCCATTCTTAATTTTGTTAGATATTTCATATTTTCTACCTTATCCAATATTTTATGTATATATTTATTTGTAGGTGCATGTGTGTATACATATATATACATGCATATAATGTGAATATGTGTATACACATATAAATCAACTTAGACATAATTTACATATAAAATAGACTAATTTTCAGTATATACATGCTTATGTGACCACTATAACAATTAAGATTTAGAACATTTCCATCACTCATCTCCACTTTTCCCAAAATTCACTTGTGACCATTTGCAGTAAATTCCCTACTTCCTGAATCAGGCACCTGTAGATTTCACTATTAGTTAGTTTTGCCTATTTGGGAGTTTTATATAAATGGAGTCACACAGCAGGTCCTCTTTTGTATCTGACATCTTTATTCAGTAAGATGTTTTTGAGATGTGTCTGTGTTGTTGCATGTCAGATTGTTCTTATTGCTGAATAGTGTTTCTTTGTGTGAATCTCCAATTTGTTTATCCATTTGCCCATTGACATATATTTGGGTGGTTATTCTTGAGGCATATTTGTATGCATGGCTGTTGAGTACAGACCTAGGAGTAGGATTGCTGTGTCATGGGATATGTATATTTTCCATTTTTGTAGATAATGCAAAATGGTTCTTATAAAGTAGTTGTATGAATTTGCATTACCATCAACAGTGTATGTGCATTCCTCTTGTTTCATACCCTCAACATTTGTGTGTTTTGTGTTAGCCATGTAGATACATGTGTAGTGTTATTTTCTTGTGGTTTGCATTTGCATTTCATGATAACTAATGAGATTGAACACCTTATGCGCTTGTTTATTGACCTTTTGCTGCATTTATATCTTCTTTGGTGTGGTGCCTTTTCAGATCTTTCACCTATTTTGGTTTTGGTTGTTTTAAATTGCATTTTTTGTGTGTGTTTCTTAAGTGTTATTTATTCTTAAGAGTTACTGATAAACTGGGTATAAACCCCTTGTACAATATATCTTTCTGCCTCTGCATATTGTTTTTATTTTCCTTAATTGTGACTTTTTAATGAATAAGAGTTCTTCATCTTAATTTAGTCAAATTTACGTGCACTTTCCTTTAGAGTTAAAACTGTTATGTCTTAGGACACATGAAAATATTCTATTTTTATCTTCTAGCTTTATTGTTTGGCCTATTACACTGGGATTTATAATCTGTCTTGAATTGGTTTCTGTGTATTGTCTAAGGTAGGAGTAAATTTTCATTTGCTTCCATATAGATGTGCAGGTGATCTAGTCTTTCAAAAGACCGTACTTTCCTCATTGCTATAGGTTGATGTCTTTGGCTTAAATGCAATTGGATCTCTGTTTTTTTTTTTAATATTTTAGTTTTAGGGTACATGTGCTGGGTTGTTATATAAGTAAACTTGTGTCACAGGTGCTAAGCCTAGTACCCAATACTTATTTTTTCTGATCCTCTCCTTCCTCTTACTTCCCCACTTCTAGTAGGCCACAGTGTCTATTGTTCCCTCTTTTGTGCTCACATGTTCTCATCATTTAGCTCTTACTTACAAGGAAGAACATGTGCTATTCAATTTTCTGTTCCTGCATTAGTTTGCTAAGGAAAATGACCTCCTGCTCCATCCGTGTAACTGGGTCTCTTTAAGTGGGTTCTTAATTCTAGTTCAATAGTCTATTATCCTTTTTATCAGTAATACAGTGTTTTAATTACTACAGCTATATAATCATGAAACCTGGTAGAGTATGTCTTCTCACTGTACTCTTTAAAAATTTGTCATTATTGGTCCTTTGTTTTTCACATGTATTTTAGAATCAGTTTGTTAAATCTCACACACCCCCTTCCCTGTAACTCTTTTGATTCGGGTTGCATTGACACTACAGATTCATATAGGGGGTATTGTCATATTTATCTAGTATTATCGTATATCTAGTATTATCATATATCTAGTATTATCTAGTATTATTTATCTAGTATTATCATATATCTAGTATTTCATATTTTTCTAATTTAATTAGATTTTTTTCTAATTTTGTCAGTAATGTTTTCCAGTTCAGTTCTTGCAAATCTTTTGCTAGATTTAATTCTAGGTTTTGGTAGTTTTTTAATGCCCTTATACTATTTGGCACCATTTTAATGTTTCATTTTGTTTACTGATATTTGGGGATGGAATTGATATTTATATGTCAACCCTATTAGTAAGTTTGCTAAAATCATTTTTATTTTTTATTTTTGTATTTTGTATTTTATTTATTTATTTATTTATTTATTTATTTTTGAGACGCTGTCTCACTCTGTTGCCCAGGCTGGAGTGCAGTGGCGTGATTTTGGCTCACTGCAACCTCCGCCTCCTGGGTTCAAGAGATTCTCCTTCCTCAGCCACCCCGAGTATCTGGGATCACAGGCACGCACCACCATGCTCAGCTAAGTTTTGTGTTTTTAGTAGATATGGGGTTTCTCCATGTTGGCCAGGCTGGTCTCAAACTCCTGGCCTCCGGTGATCTGCCCACCTCGGTTTCCCAAAGTGCTGGGATTACAGGTGTGAGCCACCATGCTTGGCTGCTGAATTCATTCTGAAACAACTCCTTTTGAGGTCAAAATATATATATAAAAAGTTATAATCCCTTAAAGCATGTAATTTGATGAGTTGTGAAAGATATGTAAACCTATGAAATTTTTACCACAAACAATAAACAGAGCAGTTCTGTTACTTCTAAGAGTTTCTTAGTTTCTTATACAGTCCATCCCTGTTTCACATGCTCATATAGAATAAGATAGAATATGCAGTCCTGCACCACACAATGATGACATTGGTCCTGTAAGAATATAATGGCTATACCATGTAACCTATGTGTGAAGTAGGCTGTATCATGTAGGTTTATGTAAGTACACTCCATGATGTTTGCAAAATGATGAAATTGCCTAACAACCTATTTCTCAGGATGTATCCCTGTCATTAAACCATGCATGACAGTATTTCTTATGTCTTGCTTCTTTTGCTCAGCATGATGATTTTTGAGATTTATTTAGATTATTAGTTTTTTTTAGTAGTTTTTTTTCTTTCAGCTGGGTAGTAGTCTCTTGGATCCATACACCACTATTTGTTTATCATTTACTTCCTGATGTCTATTTGGGTTTTTTCAAGTTTTTGATTATTGAGAATAAAGCTGCTGTGACCATTTGTATACAGGTCTTTCTGTGAACATCTGTTTTCAATATTTTTGGTAGGATTGTAATAGCTGGGCCTTGAAGTTTGGTGAATGTTTATTTTTATAAGAAAATACAAGCAATTTTCTAAAATGGATGCACCCTTTCACATTCCTGCCAGCAGTATTTATTTATATATTTGTTTGTTTGTGTATTTGCTGCCAGCATTACTTAAATGTTCTAATTATTCCACATATTTTCCAACACTTGATATCGACAGCCTTAATTTTAGCTATTCTAATGTGTATGTGGTGGTATCACACATTCATATATTTTGTGATACAACTATTCGCATTTTTCCATTTTGTTTATTTTATTTATTTTTTGAGACAGGGTCTTGTTCTGTTGCCCAGGCTGGAGTGCAGCGATGTAGTCATGACTCACTGCAGCTTCAACCTCCTGGGCTAAAGTAATCGTCCCACCTCAGCCTCCCAAATATCTGGGACTACAGGCATGCACCACCACACCCAGCTAATTTTTGTTTTTTGTGTTTTTTTTTTTTTTTTTTTGTAGAGATGGGGTTTCATTATGTTGCCCAAGCTGGTTTCAAACTCCTGAGCTCAAGAAATCTGCCCACCTTGGCCTCCCAAAATGTTGTGATAATAGGCATGAACCACTGTGCCCAGGCTTAAAAAAATAGCATTTATTATTATTTATTTTTGTAGCGACAAGGTCTCTCTATATTGCCTATGCTGGTTCTTTTTTGTTCTTGTGTGTGTACTTTGTTTTTGTTTTTTTTTTTTGAGACAAAGTCTTGCTTTGTTGCCCTGGCTGGAGTGCAGTGGCACGATCATGGGTCACTGCAGGGCTCCGCCTCCTGGGCTTAAGCAGTCCTCCCTCCTCAGCCCCCTGAGTTGCTGGGACCAGAGGTGAACACCACCATGGCAGGTTAACACATTTTAAAATTGAGCTGTATTTCTTATTACTGGATTGTAAGAGTCCTTTTTTTGGTTTGGGCAAACCACTTGTCACTAATACGTGACATTATAAGTTTTAAATTTTGGTAAAGACTAAATTTCAATGTTTTTTAGGGTTTTAGTTTTTTATTCTATATAAGGAATCTTTGCCTACTCAGTTGTTACAATGATTTTTCTCTCATATTTTTCAGAATTTCTAGAGGTGTAGCATTAAACATTTGGGTCCCAACTGCATTTTGAGTTAATTTTTGTGCATGATACGAAGCAAATTTGACATTCATTTCTTTTCATCATTGAGATATCCAGTTCCAGCAACATTTGTTGAAAGGGCTATTCTTTTTCCACTGCATTTCTTCGGAACTTTTTTCTTAAATCAATGGACCAAAGATGTGTGGGACTGTATATGTGGACTTTCTATTCAATTCCATTGATTTATATGTCTGTACTTTCAGCAATGGCACAATGATTGGATTGCTGTAGTTTTATATTAAATATTGAAATTGTATAGTACAAATCTGCCAGTTTTGTTCTTCTTTTTAAAAGTTATTTTTCCATTTTTTAGATGGAAAAGAGAACTCTGTTATATGATAGAAGGCCTTCATCACCCTCTGCTTCTACAATGTTTACCTCTGCCACTGCTGTTATCATATTGTATTCTAAATAATTGCCCTGTAATATCTTCCTTCTGAGACTGTAAGATCTTTGAAAGATCTTGTGTGTATTTTCATATTGTGTCTACAGAGTCAGACACATTTTTGACTCAGTATTATAAAGCTAAAGACAAAAAGCTACACAAATAATGACATCTAGTTAGTAAATCTGTTTCAGAGATATGACTAGCAGTTTTGAAATTACTTTATGTGCATATTAGCATTGGAAAAATATGTTTACTTTTGTAAATTATAGATGTGAGTAGCAAACACTTGTACAAAATGTCCTTTGCAAAGAAAATTTCTTCCTTTAAAAGTCTAAATAGAAAAATACGTTTGTGGAATTTGGCTATTCAGCTTTTTTCAAGTCAGAATTAATTTCTGAATATTGTTTTTTCTACCCAAAAGAATGTATAGCTCTCTAATAAATCCTTCACTTAAATATAAATCATAAATATTTTCTCAATATTTTCTAATAATTTTAATTTTACTCATAAATATCATAAATATTTTCACTCATAAGTATTTTCTCCTTTGCTTTTTAAGCTATTTCCGTGAAAGAAGAAATGTTGCTACCTCAACTGAAAAATCTGTGGCATGGCAAAGTGAGTCTATGTGTTTAATGTCTCCTTAAATTAGGGCTCATTTGATAGTCTTAACTGTGTTAAAATCATGATTGCGAAGGCAGCCCACCTGTGGTATAGGGAACAATGGAAATAACTGTCTGCCAGTGTTCATAGTACTTCAGACACTTTTAAAATGGACTGAATAAAAGGCAATAACATACACTCTGACTCCTGGAAATTTGTACATGCTAATGTAAGAAGTTTTCTTTTTATACAAGCTTCATTTATCATTAGCCACAGTTGCAGGCATTTAACTAAATTAAATGGTTTCTGGCAGTTTGAGCTACAGAACAAAGATATATGTACGGAAAGTGATTTTGCCATGGTAACTGGAAAGGGCTGTCATTGTTGCTCTGGCAAATTGAACAGTGACAGAGGCTTTTCTTTCATTTTGAAAATTCTGATTATACAAGTTTGGGAACATTCTTTTTGACAATAAGATGTCAAACACTTGGGTACTGAATTTTTAAGAAAATTTTTGCCAGGGTAGAAATGCAAATATTGAGAATTCTTTTTTTTTTGTAGATTAGTATAATTCAAGGATGGTGGAACTTCACTTGAAATAATTTATTTACAGATGCATTAGTAGCTATGGCATTAGAGGAATTATATTAAATGCCTTCTGGGATTTTAAGTGATATCTAGCTATTATGTTAGTGACCTTTTTATAATTATTTATTGTAAGTTATAGAATTAAGCTTAATTTTCTGCCATTTACTATATTTCCTTATTTAGGAATTAGCATTATAAATGGCACCATGACAATTTCTTTTGTATGTGGGCAATGTATTTGGTTATGTTAATGTGGATCCTAGAGGTTGGGAAGGACATATGTGACAGGTTGCAATTTAAGGAGCAGTGAGTTATGTTTGTGAAGCACGTGGTGGATACCATGTGTGTTATATCAAGAAGACGATGGGGAGAATTGATTTGGGGGTAAGAATTAGCATAATTTGGACTCTTACAGAATAAAGCTTACGTTGTGATAATGCCATAAAGAACTCATGCTTTTAATCTTTTTTTAAAAACAGTATTTCACATTATTCACATCTTTCTATTCTCATCCTGTAATTCCCCTAAAAGATTCAAATGAGGAGAATTCATCTTCCATCTTTCCTTATGGAGAGACCTTTCTCTTCCAGAGACTAGAAAATTCCAAGGTTAGTCCCATACATTTTAATTGTTTTCCATAATCAATTATTTGCTTTTCTGCCTATTTGTACCTCTTCATTTTTCTCCAAGCTATTTGAAGAATGGCATTATATTGAAGATTGAAATTTCCAGTCAGCAAAATTTTTGTTCAGTAAAATTATGGTAAAATCTGTATCTTTCAATATACATTATAGGAACACACGTTTATTATGACTTCAGAAATCCAGGATAGTGAGTTTTAAAAATTTGCCACAAGATTGGGTTAATTAAACAAAAGACAAACTGTATAAAACTTGAACACTCTCTAGATTTTTGCTTTGCCTTGTAGCCAAGTGCAGACTTCTGAAGTGCATAGATTTCCAATTATGTATATATTTTAATTATTTAGTTTATCACTCATTCTTTTCTATTACTTGTGCTCTTTTGCTACTTTATTTCTTGGTCTTGATAAAAGATAAGTTGGAAGACAAAAATGAATCAAGGAGTAAAAGTACATAAATTTTATTTTTGGTTATCATCTTCTTTTATTCTTACTTGAATTGATGAGTTAACGATTTGAATAAAATAGTGGAAAAAAATCAAAAGTCTGTTTAATGTAGACTATCTTTTTTTCTGATAATTGATCTAAGTAATTAGACTTATTTAATAAAACTAAACTCAGATATTACAGACTTTTGTAGAATATTGCTACACATACAAACAAATCCCCAAACCAAAAAGCAAAACAGTATGTGTTTTTTGTTTGTTTGCTTTTTTAATAGAAGCGATCTATAAAGAATGAATTTTTGACCCAGGAAGAAGCACTCAAAGGGGAAGCAACTACTGCAACAAACTCTTTTATCATCAAATCAAGGTATGAGATCATGATTGATGATGATTAACTATTTAGAATAAACTGTTATACAATGTTGACTTCTCATTCTTAGTATAATATTGTGTGTCAGAGAAAATAGTTTATGTTGATAAGTTCAATTTTTTCCTCTCTAAATGTAAGCATAGCAGCACCCATTTTATTAATTGAATTATGCTCTGTAGATCAAGTAAATAGTTGCATTCTGTGGCAGATTATTTTTGTCTTTTTCTAATGGAAACCACACCCCTTCCCCACAGTAGCAAATACAGGTGACTATGATTGCACATTGAAGATGAGAGGTTATGTTAATAAAAAGGAGAAAAGGGCAGTGCAGAACATCACTATGCAAGTTGCAGACTTTTACAAGTATAATATATTCTTTTTATTGGAGTTTCAGCACTGGCAAGAAGCATGACAATTATCCAGTTATTTGGATCACATACAGAGTTAAAATTTGTATGCACCAACTTCAATTTTGGTTTTCTCTCAGCTTTATTGGAACTTGGCATACTGGCACATTACCTGATACTTCATTTTCCTTTTCTTAATTTTTAATTTTTGAGATTACATAGTAGATGTATATATTTCTGGGGTACATAACATATTTTGATATAAGCATAATAATCACATCATGGAAAACAGAATATTCATCCCCCAAAGCATTCCTCTTTTGTATTGCCAACAGTTTAATTATACTTTTTTAGTGGGACATTCGTTTTATTTTTGTCTTTCATTTTCTAAGGCTAACATTGTTATAGGTTTCCCTCAGTTAAAGCTAAACAATTAAACATCTTTAGTAAACATTTGACATAATCTAATATAATGCAAAATATGAAAGGGCCAGGCTAAATTATTCTTTGAGGCAGTTATGGTTTTTAGAATGCTATATCCAGAAAGATGTAATTTGAGCCCAGGCATATCTGTTTCATTGATTAGCAAAAAATGTCCTTTGGCATTAATGAATGAGTTGATCTATTATGTCATCCCTTGAATCTGTAGAAATATGCTTAGCTATTATGAATGCATTCCAATAAATATTGTGCATTACATAGCTTTTACTTCCTGAATGTACACTGACCCTTTCTTGCTTTCTAGCTAGCAGTGTGCTGCAATATTTTTCCTCATCAGCATTGCAAAATAATACTGATGCTCTCAGCAGTCAGGCATACTCTCTGTTTTATTGCATTGTGGTGAAACATGGGGTCCTTGGAGTTGGTTAGAGGATAGTAGAGAGGGGTAAGCAAATTGGAAATAAGATCTCCATATAGATGAGTTAATGGTCCGTCATGTTGCCCAGAGGGATTGGGCTGGCCACTTAATTGTGCTATTAAAGATGTTTAAATTGTGATGTGAAGAATATACCCAGTCTCCATTCTTAGCACCTGCCCCTAACCTTCCAAAATAAAAGGGATAAGATTAAATTATACCTAAGAAAAAACTTGTAGTAGTATTCAAATGTCATAGGTTAATGAAATAATTTTACTTAGCTTTTCTGGAAGAGTTTAAAAAATTTTCAGTAGGGTTAATGGAAACTCTAGGATTTTCCTGGCCTTATGTTTCTGTTATTAGTTATTTATAAATTTTCAAAATGTCACTGATATCTTAAATCACATATAGCACTTTGAAATGTTTACATCATTTTTTCCGTTTAGCATATACGATAACAGAAAGGAGAAAATAAGCGAGGACAAGGTGGAAGATATTTGGATACCTCGAGAGGACAAAAACAATTTTTTGATAGACACTGCTTCTGAATCAGAATACTCAACAGTAGAAGAATGCTTTCAGAGTTTAAGAAGAAAAAATTCAAAGGCATCTAAATCTAGGACTCAAAAAGCCTTGATTTTGGACTCTGTTAATAGGCACAGTTATCCGTTAAGCTCAACAAGTGGAAATGCTGATTCATCAGCCGTTTCTTCACAGGCAATATCTCCCTATGCCTGCTTTTATGGAGCATCTGCAAAGAAGGTTAAATCAGGATGGCTGGATAAACTCTCTCCTCAAGGGTATGTACGTATTCATTTATTTCATAAGTGGCATATTTTTAAAATTTCAAGTTTATTCATTTCTAAACCTCCAGGGTTGCTGTTCCCCCACTCCACCTCCACACACACACATACACAGAGATGCCATTTTTAGGGACTTGCAGCACACTTTTCCAGTGCTATTCTTTAGACATAAGGAGAGAGATGTGCAATGCAATGCTGCATTAAGGTCCAGAGTTGCAAATTAAAATAGAAAGTTATGACCTCACATCTAATTTCTTAATGTTACCTTCTAAGTTCGCATCAAAATGTGCTAATCTGTGTCCCAGTATGTAACAAAGAAAAACAAGACAGACTGAGTTAGTATTACTCAGCCCACACTGTTTGGCTTTTGCTCATATCATAACAGTGTTCTGTTTGAGAATACAAGGCTTATTGTTGTTAGGGAAAAGTACATCTTTGTTAGGTTTAGGTCTTCACTATTATTGATATATTGTTTTGATTTTTGTATGTTACACAGAAGGTCAGAGCCCCATGAATATTATACTTTTCTTTGGATTTATCAACAAATGTTTACAAAGAAACTTTTGTCCCTTAAGCATTTTACAGTACTGAGAAATCTTTAGGGAAGGATTATATTTAATTAGAATTGTTTACTGGCATCCTAATTTTTAGATGTCTTTTTGAAATATTTACTTGAAATGTTTTTCATGAATTATTAAATTATTTTGAGATTAAAGCTTTCATGTATCAGTAGCTAATGTGGTGAGTCTCTACAGTGTGCTGGTTTTCACTCCTATTCTCTTGAAATGTGTGTCATTTCTAGAAAGGATTGGTTTGATCTAAAATAATTTTAATTGAAAAAAAAAACTACCAGAAGCAGCATCAGATGACTAGTAGAAGCAGGAATTAACGTTTCAAAAGATAGCAAAACACCCCGAAATTGTATGGTTAGCAATTATATGTTAATACCTTATATATTTTCATCCTTTTAGGAAATTTGATTTTGAATAAACCAAAGCAGATTACTTCTTACTATCAGCTATGTGTGTCACTTCTTTCTGGTTACATTATGATGACAAAACCCTCTGCTTGTTCTTTTTAGTCCTAAGTATTATTGGTAAGTGCATATTCAGATGTCGAACATGTGGATCAGTGCTCAGGTCTAAACACTAGTGGAATGAATCAGTGAACTTGAATATTCTTGAATCTTTCATTTTTATAAAATCCAAGTATTTAGGGAGGTCCAAGTGCTCTCTTAAAGTATCACTGGAAGAAAAAACAGACTTTGCGTACAAAGCCCCCAGCGGCTGTGGTTTCCTGTGCGTCCCAGGTGAGATCTTGCTCTTTACAGGGTTGGTCTGTTTATGCTCCAGGCACATTGAGAAAGTTTCACTATTGTTGGCCACCTCTGGGACAGTTACGATATATTCTGTCTCACTTTTTCAGAACTTTGACTTTCCATTCTTTCTATTCTGAACCTGCCTAAGGTTAGATGCTGTAAGTTTTCTGGATTTATATTTTTCCATTTTAGGGAAATAATTGCATTTTCTGTCCTAAAGCTTCCCCCTACCCCACCCCCAACCAAAATACCTGGATGAATGGATATAAGAAAATAAACCAAGGGGTTGGTATATTACCAAGAAATTTTAAAACACTTCTACATGATTATATTGCTATGACTTGAAAGAAATATGTGTAGCTGGCCAAAAGGCATGCATTCATTAAATCAGAGGTAGAATCGAGAATTTTTCCTTTCCTAATTAGGCTCTGTAGGCTATTGTGAGGGTTTAAGATGTTCATTAAAGTAGACAAAGTGATGCCTACCCCTTCCTTATGCAGTGGTTGCTGAGTTTCGTTTAACTCATGGCTGCGTGTCTCTTTGATGCAGATAGCGCTGATTGAGATGGGATTCCAAACTCCATATAGCAGGTGTCAACAAACTTTTTCTGTAAAGGGTCAAGTAGTAAATATTTTAAGCTTTATAGTCAAATGGTCTCTGTTGCAAGTATTTAACTCTGCAGTTATAGCATAAAAGCAGACATAGCCAATATGTAAGCCGATGAATGAGACTGTGGTCCAATAAAATACAGAAGTAATAAAAAGCAGAGGTCCCCCTTAGGGGCCTCTGCATTTGTAGTTCTTTCTGCCTGAAATGCTCTTTCCCCAAGAGTAACACGGCTTGAACCTCTCTCAAGTTCATGCTATAATGTCTCCTTTGCATTTAAGCCCTGGCCACCAAATTTACTACTACGACTGTTGCTCTCCCCTGCCACCCCATCAGTCCCTTAATTACTTTCTTCTCAGGGCTTACAGGCCAGATGATTTATTTATTTCATACAAGCTCCGTGGGGACAGGCATCAGCATTGCTTTTCTTGTGCTGTGATAGCCTTAGCAGAACATTGTCTAGCACGTGGTAGATGCTTAGGATTTGCTGTGGAATGAATCTGTGAGAAACCTAGCATTAGACATATTTTTCTTTTAATTTTTCTAAAACAGCAACTTATAAGAACATTGTAATATAAGCTGCTGAACTCAACAACATATTTGTGGATGAAAATTTCCAGGAACCATTGATAATACTGATAAACATTAACAGGGTAGTGAACTCTTTGTTTTTTTTTTTTTTAATAATTGTTTCCCCCTTAAAGACATGCACATAAATTATCAAAATACAGTTGTCAAAATACAATTTAAAAACTAACAGATACATTCTAGTTTATACTTTTTCAAATAGTGTTTGAAACTGTCTTTTGTTTAATGAATGACATTAAGCAAAATAATCACATTCACAATCTGAGGTTATTTCGCATGGTTGTCTATTTACTTTTGAAATGGAAACGCCAATTCTGAATCAATGCCTAATATGTGAACATTGCCCAATATTTGGTTAAGAATATAATTGCATAACACCATACAACAAAAGAAATACTGAAACATTTCCAGTTTAAAATATGAAAAGTTGTTTAAATATTTGATTGACCTAAATATAACATCCCTGAAACTAGTGGTTTAAAAACTGTGTGAAAGAAACAATAAAATGTTGAATTTGGGGGGCTGTATTTCAAACAGGTCAAAGCAGATGAAAAGCTTAATAAGTGATACTTGCTTTTAAAAACCTCTCACTGGGTTTTGAGGATTAAAATAAATCATCTTCTTCACTTTTTCTCAGCTGTAAATAATAAACTTAAGCTTTTCAGCAGATTTGCATAGATGCAAATATGAAAGACTGGATATAATTTATTCCAGCATTTCCCAAATATGCATCTCAGAAGAGAAATGTTTGAAGCTGTTGTAAAGAAAAGAGAACATGGTTGGATGGTTGTGCCTCTTCTAGGAGATGCATAAATTAACATCTCCAAGAATATCTGCAATAAGGAAACCCTTTTGAATTTTTACATTACTATTTTCTAAAGATGTTTGTGCATTCAGCATAACACACAGAGCATCTTTATAAAAACTGCACTGTATATTGAATAATTTCTATTTTACTTGAAATGTTTTAGGACTTTCTTACTTGGGGAAATTCCTCTTTTTTTAAATTTAACTTTTTTTTTGGCCATGAGAAGGACTGATGTGGTAGTGTGAACCTGAGACAGCTAAAGTTGATCATGTGAGGTTAAGTCAGCACTTGGAGGTGGAGGAGGACACAGATGAGCAAGATGTGTTACTTGTCTTTTTGTAGCTTCCTTTTAGTGCAGAAAAGAAATATATATGTGAATAGCGATAAAACCCAAAGACAAAAGTATAATAATTGGCGCAAAAAGGTCTGCAGAGTACAGAGTCCTGAGGTTACCAAGGGTTGAGAAAGCATTTCTTCAAAGACCTTCCCGGAAGGAGAGGGTAGCAGTTGAATTGCCCTTTGCAAAATGGATAAGATTTTAACTGGCATTTTTAGGTAAAATGCTTTTCTGTCTACAGGGAAAGGCACTCATAGAGGTGATATCTAGATGTACTTGAGGGTTGAGATAGTGAGCAGGTGGAGGTTGGAATTATTTTATTGAAGATGGACAGTTGGGTTCTAGGACCAGGAGAGAGAAACTGCCAGTGAAAAGCATGTTCAGAGAACAGGTAACTAGGGAAAGTGAAAAAGCCAATAATCAAATACAAAGGAAAGGTCAGAGCTCAGACAACGACTGGCAGTCAGAGCTCCCAGAAGCCAATAGCCCAAGACCTGGGAGGAGTTCAGAGCTTATGCTGTTTGTGCCTTTGTCAGTGACTGGTTTCCATGTCATCATCCAGTCTCCAAGGCTCCTTTACTGGAACAGTTCCCCACCTGGCTACGCAAGTGTTTGAGTGCCTTGGGTCTCTTGGTATGCTTTCTTGGGGCTGCAGTGAAGGCAGGTGTTGCAGAAAGTTGGCAAGTCCATGTTTGACTAGGGTGTTACATGTCAGTCACCTTGTTGATCTTAAAAGTGAATCCGAAATCCTTGATAAAAAGTATGTTTTCTTTTTAATCTGCAAATTAGCTGGGCATTTCTCAAAGCACTAGCTACTTGTAAACATTGTGCCAAGGAAATAAAAAGCTTTAATATTTTTGTAGTTTGAGGAGGAAAAAAGTTTCAGTCTCCATAAAATTACCTGGTTAATTCCTTTCAGCCATCCTAGCTGCAGAGAAATGAATAGGATTTGGAATCAGACAGACATCATTCATTTGCTGTGTGACTCAATTTCTTAGAACCTCCATTTTTCACATAAATGTGTGAGGTCAAGACTATCTCTGTGAAATCATTTGGAAAAGTACGTAACTTTGGGCCTCACTCTTAATTGATGCTCAATAAACCTCGATTTTCTTTTTTTTTTTCAGGACACCATTTTATTGCAGAGGACCTTAAATAATGTTACTGTGAGTCCTAGTCAGTTCATACTTTGATAAATACAAGGCAAAGAAATCATGTGTTCACACTGAACTTTCAGAATTCATTTTTTTTGATTGTTATAAAAGCACATAGTTTAAATGTCAGAAAGTAGTACATAGCTTATTAAAAAAAAGTGACATTTCTTCCCTCCAACCTCTTCATAAGAGGCAACCACTTTCAACTCTTTTGTAGTTACTTTTAGCATTTGTTTTGTATGTCTTATTGTTTTTATACTGATTTTTTAACTTTTCAGTGTTAGGGATTAGCTATTGATGTACCACCATGGAAGATCATATTTATTCATTTTAACCACTGTTCCCTCCTTCCCTTCTAGACACAATTCCTATTATCCTTTTAAAATAGTTACATAAAATATTTAGATATCTGTAATTTTGTTTTATAGTATAACTATAAAGGCTGCTCTTTTTTGAACAATGTAGCATAGTATGATTAATTTTTTTCATTGACAATGTTTAGTTTTTCTTGAAATAATAATTGTTGATTTTTTTGTTTGCTTGATTTTTTTTTTTTTTTGAGATGGAGTCTCGCTCGGTTGCCCAGGCTGGAGTGCAGTGGCTTGATCTTGGCTCACTGCAAACTTCACCTCCTGGGTTCAAGCAGTTCTCTGCCACAGCCTCCTGAGTAGTTTGGATTACAGGCACCCACCACCACACCTGGCTAATTTTTGTATTTTTAGTAGAGACGGGGTTTCACCATCTTGGCCAGGCTGGTCTTGAACTCCTGACCTCGTGATCTACCCTCCTCGGTCTCCCACAGTGCTGGGATTACAGGCATAAACCACCATGCCCGGCCTGTTTGCTTCATTTTTAATATGCGTACTCTACTCATTCATCTGAAAATTCTTCCTCAACATATGAATCTCTGAAGTAACCAAAATAAATATACCTATCAATTTCATCATCCTATAGCCCGCTAAGAAAACTTTAGTTTGGGCTGGTTGTTCCCCAGGCCGAGTGCACACTAACATCTTGGGATTCCCTTGTATCATCTTTGAGATTCTCTATGCCTCTCTCTAGTGTTTTTGTCTTTCCATCTTTTCTTTAGATAAAGCACAACTCTTTGAAGCTTCCTGAGAAAAGGTGGATAGGGAGTCAATGTTTTCAGATCTTCCATGTTTGAAGATGTCTTTTTTTCCCCCTAAACATTGTTATTGTTGGTTTATTATGTTTTAGAAATCTTAACTGGGAATAATACTTATCCAGATCAGTAATTTGTATTCTAGATCCATAGTAATCTAGAGGTAATATTGAGAAATCTCATTTTTGATACTTTATACATAGCCTATTTTTCAGTTCTTGGAGATTTTCTTGTTTTATTCTTCAATTACTTTTCTTCTTTCTAGAATTCCTCATAGTTTGGTGTTGGACTTCTTGCCCTGAAACACTGATAAAAATCCAGCTTTTCCATTTTCCCTTTCTGCTCACTAGGAAGTTCTTCAGTTGTGTTTCCTAACCCAGTTTTTGTTGTCGTTGTTGTTATACTGTAATTAACATACAAAACATTTTCTTTTGACTATTCTTTTCATGGCATAGTGTTACTTTTTCACAAATAAATCCTTTTACTTCTCTGAAGATATTAATACTTTTTTTTTGAAGCTTTCCTGTAGAGTCTATTTCTTTTTAACTTTTTGGAGGAGTGGTTTTGTCCCTATCTTTTACCTTAGTGGTATTTTTCTCAAATGTTATGTTAATCTTGAGCTGTCACTTTAGAGTAAAATACTGCAAAACTGATTGGAAGCACCATAGGCTCTGATAGGCCTTGCTATTTGTTTCTTGTAAGACAATCATGGTAGGTATTTTAGTAATGTATTTCCATACAGAAGCCTCATGCTAGTATCTTTTAAATGAATCTTCTTCCTGAGTGTTATAGGCCTGGTAACCAGTTTTTTTTTTTTTTTTTTGAGACACAGTGTTGCTCTGTCACCCAGGATGGAGTGCAGTGGCACGATCTTGGCTCACTGCAACCTCCACCTCCCAGGTTCAAGCAATTCTCCTGCCTCAGCCTCCTGAGTA
Organism: Gorilla gorilla gorilla; assembly: GCF_029281585.2. Lineage (NCBI taxonomy): Eukaryota > Metazoa > Chordata > Mammalia > Primates > Hominidae > Gorilla > Gorilla gorilla. Next base: position 44,245,586 of record NC_073227.2, on the reverse strand, counting down.
GCTGGGATTACAGGCACACATCACCATGCCTGGCTAATTTTTGTATTTTTAGTAGAGATGGGGTTTCTCCATGTTGCTCAGGCTGGTCTTGATCTCCTGACCTCAGGTGATCCTCCCACCTCGGTCTCCCAAAATGCTGGATTACAGGGTGAGCCACTGCGCCAGGCCTGGTAACCAGTTTTTGGGTGGCTCATGTGGGAAAGTGGACTTTGAGTATTGATAGTTATGATGTAGACTTTTATTTGATTCCTCTGCTTTAATATAGCCATGCCTGAGTCTCCCAGCCCCAAAACCTCCTGTTTTATTCTCTCCATTGAATAAAACTAGACTATTATGTTGAGTGAAGGTGGAGAGACAGTTTTCCAACAGTGAGAAGTAGGGGAGAAGGATTCTGTGATGTTGGAGTGCAAGTCTACATCTTAAACTGCCTTTCAATATATCCATTATCAGCACCTCACCCTCACTTTCATAGTCACTTCCAGAGTTACTTGGTATCTATTTCCTGAGATTTTCAGAGGTAATGCAAGAGTAAATGTGTTTTTCTCTTAATTTAGTCTAATGCTGGATTAGCGATCAGTTCACATCTCTCCTTCTGTTTCCAGATTTCTAGATATTGTTACTGTCCTCGACTTCTCTGGTCAGTGTTGATTTGCAGGCATTTATTTATTTTTATTTATTTCTTAACCCTTTGATGTCTTTTAGTGAGGTTTGGGGAGGAGTAGAAGTAAATGCAAGCTTTTAACTGAGATTTTTAACTGGAAGCTGGTTCATGTTGTATTTTACATAATATGACTCCATAAAATAAAGAAGCATGAATCTTTTAACATAGCTTTTTATACATCACTTTATGAAAGCACTAAGCTCTTTGTAGATATTTTTAAAATTGGTAGTTGCACACTAAAATTCAGGCTTTATCATTGACTTCCAAGAATCTTTTTAGCCCCTAGAATTTTATGTTGAGTACCTTTTTTTTTCTTCTCATTTTAGGATGTAGATACAGCAGAGATGGAAGCTGAGATTGAAGATACTTTTTTTGTTTTATTTTCGTTTTTTGGCCCCAGCTCATTTGGTTCATATAATCTTGGAAATTGTTATTTTGGTTTGCTCAAAAGTGAGAAAATGCTCTTTAGAATAGAGAAGTGCTGGCATTTTATAGAAATATTTTAGTAATTCCTTGCATCTTTCTCTCTCTAAAATATTTTGTTACTGTGTCATTTAAAAGTCTTCTGCTTCTTAAAAGAATAATTGGATAAATAAATAGCTGAATAAAAATGAGTAATTAGATAAAAATAAATACGTATGGAGATTGTAGTCCTAGAAAATATTGGGTCTCATTAGGGTTAGAGGAGGGAATAACATAAAATATGCTGTGATTCTTTAGGGCTATGTAAACAAGGCAGATGAATCTGGAACAGCATGGTGATTATACTTTTTCCTCTGAGATTGTTTAGAATATTTGAGAAGTATGTTTTTCATTGCCTTAAATGGCAGGATTAATAAAAGCCATAAATTTGACTTAATGTCTTTGATGTTCTTTCCAATTGTGGGGTTTTTAAAGGTGACAATTTGGTAGCTTCTCACACCTTAGACTGGTATCATTGGTTAGTTAGCATGCTTGTTAGATATTAGGATTTGTTTTTTAAGCTTAAAGATGTAATCTTGAAAAAAAAAAACTCTGCTGGCACTTAGGAATGAAATTAAACAAGAGTGCCTCTGTGTGAGTACTTCATAAGTAGAGATTTAATTGTGTGTGTATACAGTGTTGTTAAAAAATAATTTTTAAGAAACACATTTTGAGACAACAAAAACTGATACCAGATGGTGAAGCTGTTTTTATGAAAGCAGTTGAAACTTTACACCACCTGCCCTACCAGAGCTCAAGGGAAGAGTTTATAGAAATCTGTTCAATAATACTGCACAAGTCTTATAAATTATTCGAAAAAAGCTTCTTAAATAAATGTTTCCCTTCAGAACCCTAAAAACAAAATGAGATAAAACTCAGGCTAATGTGTTTCATGTCTGCTTTATCTGTTTTCCTGAAGGAATTCTGAAGTACTTTGCAAGATTGAACTCACATATAAAATGTAGAGGTCAAATGTTATTACTACCTACAGGGATGTCCTGGATACTTAGCTATAAAATGTACTAATGTCTGCTTTGTATAGCAGTTAAGAGCAGTCTTTGTGAAGACACTCCCAGATATGTTCTTTATTAGCTGTATGACTTGGACAAATTATTTAAGCAACCACTGCCTCCGTGCCTTCATCTCTAAAATGGATATAATAATGTTACCTGTCTCACATGTTTGTCTGGAGGATTAAATGAGTTAATATTTGTGTGTGGCTCTACACAGTTCTTGGAAAAAAGGACTATGTGTTTGCTATTTTTATTACCAAATGTAGTGCCAAATGACTTCTTTATTGACTGCAACTTTAAATCTATTTTCTGTGCAATAATGCGTCATTATTTCAGATCTAATTTGTATTGTGTGGTAGCCGGAACATAGGCTAAGATGGCATTGTCTTGTATACATTATCTTTTCCTGTTTTTTAAAATTTGTGAAGCAAATTAAGCTAGTAATTGAAATTTAAAGATACAACTTCAGAGAAAACTTTTCGAAGTACTTTAGCAAATTCTTATAGTGTATGTATTAATTATATGTAATTACAATGAAATTAGTTGCCGGATAGTGAATATATCTTTAAAAACACATGAGAGGAGTATTGAACTTTTGCACAGAAAATTCTTAAACATTTAGTAATCATTGATATTTATTAATTTAATTTTACATGGGCAGTTAGAAGCACCGGGCTTCTCAAGCTTTTCCTTTTATTATTTAGTTGAAATTTTGATTAATTTGTAAGGTTTACCAGTATGAATTAATCTAACTTTCCATGTGCTAGAAAAGAGGAGTCCGGGCACGGTGGCTCATGCTTGTAATCCCAGCACTTTGGGAGGCTGAGACAGCTAGATCACCTGAAGTTGGGAGTTTGAGACCAGCCTGACCAACACGGGGAAGCCCCATCTCTACTAAAAATACAAAATTAGCTGGGCATGGTGGTGCATGCCTATAATCCCAGTTACTCAGGAGGCTGAGGCAGGAGAATGGCTTGAACCTAGGAGGTGGAGGTTGTGGTCAGCTGAGATTGCACCATTGCACTCCAGCCTGGGCAACAAGAACAAAACTGTGTCTCAAAAAAAAAAATAAATAAATAAACAAAAATAAAAAAAGGGAATAGTGCTGAGAAAAGATATAAGTGTAAAATTTTATCTTTAATTAACTAATTATTGGAATTCAGTATTGAAGTTCACATGTGGAAAACAACTAATTGAATGTTGATAGTTTTAATGAAAATAGATTATTCAATGTTTATATGAATTTAGGTTTAAAAATAAATTGGTTATTTAACATTTTTAAATAGGAGAGTATCAAATGCATACATTTTAAATAACCATATTTAAATGTTTCTTTTTGTTTCCAGCTTTATTGAGATGTGATTTTCAAAGATTATATGTGTTTAAGGTATACAATGTGATGATTTGATATCCCTATATATTGTGAAATAATTAACACAAACAAGCTAATAACAACTGTCACCTAACAGAGTTTGTTTTTGTGTGTGTGTGATAAGAACACTTCAGATGTACTGTCTTAGCAAATTTCAGGTGTACAATACATTATTAGCTATAGTCACCATGCTGTATATTAGATCTCCAGAATTTATTCTTATAACTGAAGGTTTGTAACCTTTATGTGGTATCTACGTATATGTGGAATCTAAAAAAAAATACACTCATAGAAACAGAGTAGAATGGTGATTAACAGGGACTGGGAGGTGGGGTTAAGGGTGAGATGTTGGTTAAAAAGTTTTTAATTTGGTCAGGCGTGGTGGCTCACGCCTGTAAACCCAGCACTTTGGGAGGTCCAGGCAGGCAGATCATGAGGTCAGGAATTTGAGACCAGCCTGTCCAATATGGTGAAACCCTGTCTCTACTAAAAATACAAAAATTAGCTGGATGTGGTGACATGTGCCTGTAGTCCCAGCTACTCCATAGGCTGAGGCAGAAGAAACACTTGAACCCGGGAGGTGGAGGTTGCAGTGAGCAGAGATTGTGCCACTGCACTCCCGCTTGAGTGACAGAGTGAGACTCCACCTCAAAAAAAATTTTTTTTTAATTCTAAAATGTATTTTGAAATTACATGGAAATTAATGGTAAACTTTTCAAGCTTTCTGTAGGCTCTTATTTATTCATTTTTTTAATAACAAGGTAGTGATGGCAGCGGTGACCCATCTGGAGCCGCTGCTGCCATCACACTGGCTGCAGCAGAGAGGTGTGGCCAGGGCTGCATACTCTACAGAGATGGCGTGAGCCAAGGACAAGTGGGAGCCCTGCCCCTTCCGAGTTGGTAAGGTGGGAGCTCCTCGGGTGCAGCTGTAGTTGCCAAGCTGTGGCTGTGGGACCCAGGCCTCCCACTCCATGGAGCAGACAGGAGTCCTGCTCTCCTGGGTGTAGCTACAGATGCCCAAGTCGTGGCTATGAGTCCAGGCCTCCCTGTGATCTTGGTGGAGGCTGGAAGCTGGCAGGAGCCCTGTGTTCCCGGTTGCAGCAGCCTCTGCCCAAGTCAGGGCTGCAGAGCCAGGCATCTCTGCACTCTTGGGGACCAGAAGGCCATCCCCTACCTACGAAAGCTCAAAGGTGTCTGCTCCAACTGCCTGGCTTCTCCCTGCTCCCAGTGTCCGCTCCTATCTCAGAGCAAGATTGGTGCCGGGGACAGGTACTGTCACAGCCCATCTGGATATGTGCACTCTTGGGGAAGTGCTGACATGCCAGCTCCCTGCTGCCTCAGCCCCACTCTGGACTTTGGGTCCTGATGAGCATGGGAGGGAGGAAAGCCAAGGGAGCGCTGAGGTCAACTCAGCACTGGCCTGCAGACACCTCTTGGCATGAACAGCCTGGGCGCCATGAACAGCAGCAGGAGGTGAAGCTGGGCCATGGGCAGAAGGGGCAGGTCCTCGGTGAGTCCCCACCTTCAGGCCAGGGAGGGCCTGAAGGGTAGGGGCAGGCTAGTCCTGCGGACCACAGTAGGAACTTGTGGTGCCTTTTCTGGGTCTGCCTATGGCTGCCCATGGACCAGTTGGTGCGCACTTCCTCCCCTGAGGCCCATAAAAGCCCCCAGATCAGCCAGAGCTGCACAGACATCAGGATGACCAGCTGCAGGGAGTAGCTACCCATGGCCAGGGCCTACCCTCTGCTGATAGCTGCAGACATCAGATGACCTGCCTGCAGAGAGGAGCTCCCCACCCAGGACCTCCTCTGAGCTATTCTGTCACTCAATAAAGCTCCTCTTCGCCTTGCTCACCCTCCACTTGTCTGAGTACCTCCTTCTTTCTGGACACAGCACAAGAACTTGGGACCTGGGAGATGTCGGGGCTGAAAGAGCTGTAACACAAACAGGGGTGAAACACTTCGCCTTTTCATCGTGTTATGGGTGAAAACAAGGAGAGAAGAGCTGCGGCCCTTCGGGGAACCGAGACCTGGAAGCTCCCTGAGGCAGGGCTGTGACTCCCTCTTTGGACCTCTTAAGTTCCTGGAGTCTCAAGCTTCCAGCCGCCACCATGTTTCCTGGTGGCAGCCGTGGAAGCTGCTTCTGGTGTGTCTGGTCCACCTGCAGCCTTGCAGAGAGCCGGCGCCCATGCAGACACCTTGTGCTGGCTGCCCCGCTGCAGCAGCTGGGGTGCCTCACTGTGTGCAGTGGCTGGACCCCATGCTCGCTTGCTCACACACCCCTCACTGCTCCACACCTGGCTCGCCATTGGCAGTGATGGGATCCAGGCTGGTAGCGTGAGCCGAGCACAGCCTGCTCAAGCCAAATGGATGGAACAAACCCAGTGGGCCAGAGCAGAACTCAGGCAAAGTTGCCACCAGCCACAGAGGCTTCTGGCCAGAAAAGCAACACCCTGAGGATCCTGCAACAGTAGTTTTACAAAGTGTTTATTTTGTCATATAAAAATCTGGTTTTTAATATTTGCAAAAATAAAAGTAAGGATGAAGTTTTTCAGTAGTGTTTATTTCTATATTTATACGATAGAAATTCAAGTAAATATCTTTCAGTGAAAAATACATTCATTCGTTTCTTCGCTGTATGTGAAGAACTATGATAGTCACTGGTTTTATATTGATGAACGAAACAGAAATGGATTCTGTACTCAAGGATCTCAAAGTCTGTTTGATGTGATGGATATATTTACCCTGATTGATCATTACACATTGTATGCGTATATCAAAATATCACATTTACCCCATAAGTATGTCAATTAATATGTATCAATAAAATGCATATTTTGCAAAAAGATAAGGAAGGCTCAAGAAAAAGAAATCTAGTATGGGTGGTATACAAAGCCAAAACAAATATATCATTACACATTCTGCTTAGTGTCATTAAGTAAAGAAATGGAGCAAGAGAACAAAGAGACCTAAATGATCTATGCATAGTCAGGAATGGTCACTTGGTGAAATGACGTTAAAGATGAACTCTCTTTAAGAATAAGAAGGAGCCAGCCATGTTAGGAGCAGGCAGGCAGCATTCCAAGCAGAGACAATGGCATATGGGAAAGCCATGAGGCAAGAAAGAGTCTGGAGAAGAGAGGCAGTGCGGCCAGAGAGTGGTGTCCACAGAGTATGTACCCACAGATTTTGATGGCTGACTGGATGAATGCATGACCACAGAAGCCAACTTTCGGTGGTAGGAGTGCAGAATAGCTTTCTCCACCTGTAGGGCAGTTGTTCTTTCATGTTCTTTCATCTGCTACACCCTGTGGTTTCTCATTCCATTTCACTGTGGGCTGGGATTTGTCTTATTTACCTGTCCCTTCATAGAATGGTAAAGAGATTTAATAATCTTTAAAAATATTGAGTTAAAAATAGATGAAGACATCAAATAGTCACCTGGCAGTTGAAAAAAATTAAAATAATTGGGAGAATATCTTAGGAGCTGATTCTCTCAGAGGCTGAGATTTTCCTCAGAGAGCCAGTGGTAGGGTGTGTCCTTTGCATTATGAGCGCCTGAGAGGGGAGTTGTAGCTAGTCAGATGCTGCATCTTCGACTGATCCTTAAGCCTAACACATAAGTAAGCTATCAGCCCTCCCTCTTCCCCTCCTCCTTTTTCTGTGGACACAAATATTAAGTAACTGGATGATGCCTCAGACACAAACTGTCTATCAAGATGGTGATGGAATTCTAAGAAAGTTTTAAGTATTGGAGTGGCTGCAGTTAATCTTAAGTAAGACATGTGAAAATAAGTTGTAAACCTTTTACACTTGATGTTTTGGCAGGTTTCAAAACTTTGAATTTAATTCTGCGTGTTCTGAAGTTTTCTTGCATTCCCTCAACCGTTCTTTTAAAAGATGCTGATTATATGAGTGCTGATCATTTGAGTTTTTATTTGTCTGTCATCCCACCCATGGTGCCAGAAGGACTGTGCTTTTAATCATGTCACTCATTCCTTCAGCAAATTCTTTTTCAGTGCCATATTCCTCTCTGTGTTACTTGCTGATCATACAGAAGGAAATAAACATTGTCCTTGTAAAGCATAAGACCTGGTGTGGGAGACAAACATTAAGCAAATAAACAAATATATAAAATTAGAGGTTGTGTTAAGTGCTATGAGGAAAAGTAGAGGGTATTGAGAGAGAGAATAACTTTGTTATCCACTTTGGATCGGGTCATCAGGGAAGGGATTTCTTTGTAGTTGGTTTAGATGTAACTGAAAGATAAGGAGTCAGCAAAGGGAATAGTGGGGTAATGGGAGGCCCTAAGGCCTCTATCCCCCACAGATGTTAATTATTTTTTTCTTAAAATGGAAGATTATATGTGTAATTGAGCTCTAGCTTACTGTCATTCACAGTGTGAAGTGGGTTGTGTCCCAAAGCACAATCTTGATTTACTGAATTACTGTTTGGATTGTGTTAGAAGGTATGTATTTCGCTGCCTTTAAGTGTGGAAGAGATAAATATGAAATGAGCAAAAAGTGACTGATTTATCCAGTGTATAATTATTGTGTTTGGTTAATATTTCTTTACCTTTCAACATTTAATGCTGAGAATTTAAGGAACCCTGTGTTGCTAGAAAAAGTAAAAACCAGATGGCTCTAACACTGTTGGATGTTGCAAAGTGAGGAAAACCCATTGCAGACAGGCCAAGAAAAGTTAAATTCTAGAAGCTGAAAGATGAAAAATAAGACGGAAAGAGGGCTGGGTGGTCAGTTGTGGTAATATGCTTTTAAAGTAATTTTTTTTAAGATGGGGCTCTCACTGTGTTGCCCAGGCTGGAGTACAGTGGTGCAGTCATAACTCACTGCAGCTTCCACCTCCTGGGCTCAAATGATCCTTTCAACCTGAGCCTTCCAAATAGCTTGGACAACAGTTGTGCGCTACCATGCCTGGCTATTTGTTTTTTTTTTCTGTATATTTTGTAGAGACAGGGTTTTGCCATGTTGCCCAGTGATCCACCCACCTCAGCTTCTCAAAGTGGTGGGATTATAAGCATGAGCCACCACGCCTGGCCAAAATTTTTATTTTATATTTTTTTTCTGTAATTAGAGTTAAATATGAAGTGGTTATATGCTTTTAAGATCTTTACATGTAAATTTACATGTTCTTATTACTTCATAATTAATTCAATGCTTATATGTGAAAATGTTGTCTGCACTGACGAATCTCAAAAATTTTTTATATTTGATCAGATTTGGTATAATTTTATCTTATGCAGAAAATATTTGCTAACAATTAATTTGGGAGACTTGCTGTGTTTCACTTGCATAATAGATGTGTGGCTGGGGAACCAGCCCAGAGACAAGCTTTCTACACTTCCTGAAGTTCTTTTTCTATTAAGTCTTCTGAGAGCCAAGAAAAGTTATGCCAACTCCTTGTTTTAAACATTCCAGAAAATTGCAAAAGCACAAGGTAGACAGAGTTGATATTTGTTTAGAAATAATATTTTTTAAATTTTTTTAAAAATAGGAAGTTCGTTTTCGTATATTTTCTGTGTTAAAGACCAAAAGTACCTACGGTTGTCTGCCTTCAGGGAAGGAGAATATAAAATAAAAATAAAAAGCAAGCCTAAGTAAAAACAGTTCTTCACTTCTTCCTTATATAGTCAGAAAAATAGTTTATTTTTTCTTTTAAGCCTGAAACATGTGATATCTTTTTTTGCTTTTGTTTTTCATGTCAGTAGCCATTTTAAACTACCTTTGCCTTTCATATGATCATTTAAAAAATATACTTATCTTTCACTGAATTTTGAATGCTTATAAATGATTCTGCATATTTGTTCAGGTCTTTTTCAGCTTACTCAATCAAAATTCAATATGTTTTCCATGTAAATCCAATTGACAAAGCCTTGTTATTTTAGTAAGATATTTATGCCCTAAAACAAAAATCAAGGGAAAATAAAATAGATATATAAGCTTAATGAGGGATGAAAGCTTATATTATCTTCGTGAAAGGATTATCTTTATTATTAGAAATGGGTTCAGTGACAGTGTTTCTGACCACATTTTGTTGTGCACCGAACCTTACAAATGTGTGCGACAACGCTGTTAATTTTGTCATTAACAAAAAATTCCTAGGTCAACTGATTAGAAAGTACTATTATGCTATTTTTTCCTATGTGCCATGGCCAAAACTGTGTATTATCATAGCCTATTGTTGTCTATGCTGTTTAACATTAAATAATAATATATTTACACGGTTACATTACAAATGAATTTAGCAATCTAAGTTCATGGTACTTGAATGTAAAATAACAAATTCATATGTTTTGCAGAAAACGCATGTTTCAGAAGAGATGGGTGAAATTTGATGGCCTTAGCATTTCTTACTACAATAATGAGAAGGTAAATACATTTTACAGTTTTCAAAAATTGCTTTTTTATGCATACGAGGTGTAAACTAAGCAAGCAGTTTGGTTTTTAAGAATAGGAGGTAGATTCTCAACATGAAAAGAATTTGAAGTTGCAACTAATAAATATATTACCATATGCTTAGTTAATTAAAATCAGATGATTTTTGTCTTAAGTATGTACTTTCTCTTAACACATTAATTTTAAGATTTAACCACATGCTCTTTTTTGTAGCTCATAATCTAACATAATTTTCTCATTATTTGGAGATTTCCACCCCCTAATATTGGCAATACCTGTGGCTCTAATAGATATTTAGGCTTCTTTTTGTATATTGCTTCTTTATTGCTGCAGGACAGAAGAATATATGCTTTTAGACAGTAACACATACTGCAACATAACACACATTGCATGCTGTATGGCTGAGAATAATGGAAGATATAGAGAGGTGTTAATTGTTTGGTTTCACTTTGCAGTGACTCAGAGCATCAAATCCGTATAAACACATCTCTTGGAGGTTTGCAAGATGGTTGGATGAATATTTTTGAAAAGCCGTTTTCTTTTTTTTCTTTTTCGGAGACAGAGTCTTGCTCTGTTGCCCAGGCTGGAGTATAGTGGCAGGATCTTGGCTCACTGCAGCCTTTGCCTTCTGGGTTCCAGCGATTCTCCTGCCTCAGCCTCCTGAGTAGCTGGGATTACAGATGCACACCACCATGCCTGGCTAATTTTGTAATTTTAGTAGAGACAAGGTTTCACCATGTTGGCCAGGCTGGTCTCAAACTTCTGATCTCAAGTGATCTGCCGCCTTGGCCTCCCAAAGTGCTGGAATTACAGACATGAGCTACCACGACCAGCCTTAAAAGCTGTTTTCTGTTTTAGCTACTATTTTTTTCTAGTTTGCTTGTACATTTGAGTGTTAAGACAATTCGTTGCCTAGGTTGAGTAGAAGGTAGTCTCTATAGCTGATGGAATCTCACTGCTGGTTTTCTCTAGCACGTGTAACCTTTTCTGGTTTGATTGAAATAAGGAGGAAAACTACTCAGGAGTGAGACAGGCTTCCATGCCATAAAACTGTTGCTGGCACTACCATTGTTTTCATTTGAGATAATTTCTAGTAACTGTGTCAAACTGGACTGTTTTTCCCTCTTTCCCTCTGTTTGTTCTTTTAAAGCTCATCTCAACTGCAGTGAAGAGATGAGGACCTCTCACGTTTTTAGTTATTGATGCAATGAAAATGATGCAGCTTGGTTTGAAATTGAGATTAAAAAGTTCATATAAAAATGAGATATTGCAAATCATTTAGCTTAATATTAAAAAAATGTAAGTTGTTATTTTCTGTGACACTTCATCCATTTATTATCTAGATGGTTGGTTACATTTTGGCAAAAAAAAAAAAAAAAAACCAGAAACACTGGATTTGGTGTTTCCTAAAAGGAGAGAGAGTTTCTGTTGTGACTCTTCTAGCAAAGGGGATGCATAGGTGTGGCCATAGCCACTGTCTTGGCTGGGTGACCTGGTGTTAACAGCTATGAGAACTGAACAGTTGGGTCTTTTAATGTTTAAATGTGCACTTGAGGAGCATGTGGTTGGGCCTTTGGGAGGTAGCGTGCACAGTTACACATTCCCTAGGTTTCTTCCACTTTCTTTGAGGCCACCAATCATGTCTCTGTAAGGACTCCTTCATTATATCACAGAAAATGGCATGATCCAAACAGCCCTGATATTTTATCCCCTGCAAAGAAATCTAACTCACCCCCATTTTCACCCAGCTGTGGGCAGAATTGCCCTGTGATTGTTTCATTGTCTCAAATTGGTAGATAAATGACAGACTTGCCCTAGATATCTGTGTGTTACAGGCTCAAGGGATGCTTTAAAATTTCTTTCCTTAAGGAAAATTTTATACTCTGAAAAACACAGGCATTTTGAGCATTGTTGTCATTTGAGTATTTTTTTCTTTATTGTCTTTATCTTGTACTGTTGCAAGACAAATATAAAAATCAACTCTACAGTGTTAAAAATTACAAGATTTTTCTTGGGATCTCATACTAGATTATAAATCAGCTATTAGATAAACTACAACATTCTGAGGTTATAGTGACATAGTATTTTGCTTGTTAAGTGTATTTTGATAACCTCTGGGGAATTATTTTTTTCTATTATCCTACCAGAAATATTTACTTGTTAAATATATCATTGTTATAGGTGTGTAGGTTATTTTTTAAGGAATTTTTTTCTCTTTAACGGGATCTATTAGAAAGATAATCTTTTTTTAGTCCCTGTTTCTTTCAGTACAGTGCTACTTGACTTATTTCTAGTGACAAAATGGGTTAATGGTAACATTTTCCTCAACAAATAGTTAATTATCTCACTAGAGGAATGTTGTTATAAGTTCCTCTAATTCTTATGCAAGCTAAAATTTGGAAACAGATCACTTAGGGGATAAATTGTAAGTGTTTTTAGGCATTCTAATTCCTGCTGTCTGGTCTCAGTCACTACAGACTTAGAGCAGAGGGGCTCTTACACAGTCCCCAAAGATGCTGTGCCCTTTCCCACATCCTTAGGTTGCCTGACAATGGAAAGAGGTTATCTTCCTCTTCTGAATTTCTAGAGCACTTATTGGTCTAGTTTTGGCCTTGTATTGCCATTTTAACCTACTTGGATTTATAGGGTTTCCTTTGTTAAGCCCATCATGTCATGTGTCTCTGCCTAATGATCTTTTTAAACAGCGACTGAGTATACACTATGGGAAACTGGAGCATGTCTTTTCCTACATGTTCCCCTTGTGTTTTTGTTCTTCCATCTGAGCCTCCCTAGCCATTGCCATCCACCAACATTCTGTGCAAACATCAGACCCATCTTGTTATTCACCTCCATGAGCCTTTTCTTGATTTTCTCCAACTGTATGACATTTGAAAAATAATATGGAGGAAAATTCAGAAGAAAAACAAACTGAAAGTATGGAGGCAAACCAGGAGACTGTTGCACTAAGCCAGGCGTTAGTAGCATGTAGACTAATGTATAGGCTCAGTGGAGCCTCAGTGGAAGTGATAAGAAATGAATTTCAAGAAATATTAAAAATGAGCCATCAGAGATTGTTATAATTGTGATTGATTAGACATAGGACTCATTCATTCAGAAAATATTTCTATAGTATTAACTACATGAAAGGTGGTGAGGAATGTAGATAAATGACCTGAAGCCTATTTGGGGAGAATATATTAATTAAATGATCACACAGGTAAATATAAAGTCACCGTTTAAATCACAATGAATAATTGTTATAAAGGAAAAATCCAGGTTGCTGTTAGCTTAAATTAGGGTTATCTGCGAGGATGAGGGGTCTGAGAGAATGTGCTGGTCAGAAAGGCTTTCTTCAGGAGGATATATTTATGCTGAAATATGAAGGTTGAGGAGGCAGTAAGTATGTGCAGATGAGTGTGAAGACAATTCTTTGCAGAGCGAACAGTGTATGCAAAGGCACTGGCTTGGGTAGAAATGTGATATATTCAGGAAACCTCAAGAAAACCAATGTGACAGTAATTCACAGTTGGTGAGTGGTGGGGAGGAAGTTTATTCTAGATGTGGGGAGAATGCAAGCTATGTGGGTGCAAAGGAACCAGCAAAGGTCAAAGATGACTTCATTCTATTTCAGATGGACTAGAAGAGTTGATATTTTAATGGACAGATATAAGGAGAGTGTAAGTCTTCAGGTGACAATAAATTCAGTTTTACAGTTTATGGTGCTTACGAGACAGTTACATAGACTACTGATGACTTAAAATATGGCAGTGAAATTGAGTGAAATGAATAGATAAGAAAGGAAGAGAGAAATTTTAGATTACTCTGCATAAAGTTGGTAGAGCTGGAGGACATTATATTAAGTGAAATACGGCAGGAACAGAAAGTTAAACAGCCCATATTCTCACTGATGAGGAAGCTTTTTTCAAAGTGAATCTTACCAAAGTAAAAAGTAGTACAGAGGATAGTAGAGGCTGTGAAGGGTAGGGAGAAGGAGGACATAGGGAGAGATTTGTTAAAGGGCAGGAACTTATAGCTAGAGAGGAGGAATAAGTCCTAGTGTTCTATAGCACTGTAGGATGACTGTAGTTAACACTAATTTAATATAGTTTCAAATAGCCAGAAGGAGGATATTGAATGTTTCCAACACAGATAGATGATGAATATTTGAGATGATGGACATGCTTGTTACCTCTTCTGGTCATTATATGTATCACGACATCACTGTGTATCATAACATCACTATGTATCCCATAAATACGAACAATTATTATGTGTTAATTTAGAAAATTAAAAAAAATTAGTGGAAAAGGATTTTTATAGGGAGAGAAGATAAAGTAAAAAGGAGAAGAAATAAGTTGTTTACTAAGTGCTTATTTCTTGACATCCTTCTCTCTTTTCTGTATAAGGTTGCCCATTCATCTTCCTGAATCACAACTCATTTGCCATACTCAGTTTTGGCTGCATGGGAGGACATAGGAGAGCCTTCATTGCATTGGTATTTAAGATTACATTAAAGAATGGATAGGATTTTGATGGATAAATAAAGTCAGGGATGGGAGATTGGAACAGAGCTAGTGAAGGAGAAGAAATTAAAAAATACCGAGAGATAATGCCATGATAATATAGTGTATCTCCTTAAATAGCAGAAGAGGATATCCTTCTGGTAGAATGCCATGACGCTAATGATGACTGTCCCTTACCAATTGCTAAGGCAGGAGTTTATGGCTAGGAGAAATATAAACTCAGTACTTGCTCCCTGCATGGAATGGTTTGCTGTTTTTACCAAATCAGTTATATCTGGGACCTGCTCAAAAGTGTGGGTTCCAAGGATAACGCTGTGGAAGGGAAGAGATAAAGAAATCCCTTAAGGATGTGTCCAAACTCTTTTAATATTGCAGACCTTCTATAATGTGTCCTTGGTATGCATTATCAGCCTCCTGTCTTTTGACTCTATGTTGTTGTCCTCTTATTTCTCTGCCTTACACTTCCATTATTTAGTCTTTTTGACTAGAATGCCCCCCACACACTTGTCTATCTGGTTAAAATTAAGGTTTTTTAAAAGTTGGGTTTAAATACCACCGTGTTTGTAAAGATATCCCTCACAGCCTTTAAGCAGAACTGAGATTTTCCATCTTTGTACTCTTAAATCCCTTAGTTTTTACCCAGTTTTAAACTCTTCTCTCGTTGCAGTAGCTGGGTTTTCATTTTGAGGCTCCTTGAAAGTATAAGCACTCTCAATTTTCTTTCCAACACGGGGCCCAGAAAATATAAAGAGTTGAAATTGTGCAGTAGTTATCATGACATGATTTGAGAGGGTCCAGGAAAATGAAGATGGATTAAAAAGTTATCAAAGTCTTAAGAATGACCTTTTTTTAAACAAAATTTGTAATATTTATATGCTGTTTGGAAACTGAAAAATCTGTCTTTTTTTATTCTTTATTCATTGGAGAGTAAAAATTAAAATGATACAGTTTGAGGTTGAGTCGCTTATCATCAGAGCTTTGAGTAACATGGTTAATTTAGAAAACCCAGTATGTGTTTAAGGTATATTTTGGTTCCTAATAAGTAACAAACTCGTTTCAAAATGGTTCAGTTACAGTACCTGTTGTGGCCAGCAGATGCCTGCAAACACCATAAAATCATTTTGAGCAGATTGTTTTAAAGAACATGCTGCTGGTTTTTGGAACTCTGTATTGCTAGTTTAGTAGGATTGTTTGTATTTGATTCTTTCCCTTTTAATTCCAGATGAAGAGAAAGTTGAAAAGATCTCACTTCAAAGAAGGGGATATTTAATAGTTTCTTTTCTAGGGTATTACATGAGAATATGAGTGGACGAATTACTTGTATGGCATTTAAAAAATTTGGATTGAAATTATAAAGAGAAGCAGTTATAAATACTGTGCCATTCTTTTTTGATAAGATCAAGAGAATTTCATTTTCATATGTCTTCTCTTTTTTTCTAACCAATACAGGAGATGTATTCAAAAGGAATAATTCCCCTTTCTGCTATATCAACAGTACGAGTTCAAGGAGACAACAAATTTGAAGTTGTTACAACACAAAGAACTTTTGTTTTTAGAGTAGAAAAAGAAGGTAAGACTATTTCTTTATCCCTATGAAATACATTAATTTCTGACTAATCATATTAATAAACCAGTTAGACTATGAATGTCAAGAAACCTTTAAATATATTACTTTTTGATAATTTACATTTTAAAATTAATTTTTCAAATGCATAATGTTAAAACATAAGTAAGTTGACAAGTTATTTATTTTCTCTTTCATGCAACAAATATTTAGTGAGAGCCTGTTGTGTGCTAAGGACTCATAAGTTCTGGGTATACAGTGTGAAAAAAAGTAGACAAAATTCTCTGCTTTTGTGGAGCTAACCTTTGAGATGTTGTTTTGATAATGCAAAATAGTTATTTGATATGCAAAAACAATTTTTCTAACTATTAAGTTGGTTATATGGACATTTATGGCAGGCTCAGTTGTTCCCAACCTTTTTTGCAGGGACTGGTTTCGTGGAAGACAATTTTTCCATGAACCGGTGGTGGGGAGATGGTTCCTGGATGATTGAAGCACATTACATTTATTGTGTGTTTTAGTTCTGTTATTATTACATTGTAGTATATAATGAAATAATTATACAACTCACCATAATGTAGAATCAGTGGGATCCCTGAGCTTGTTTTCTTGCAACTGAATGGCCCCATCTGGGGCTGATGGGAGACAGTGACAGATTGTCAGGCATTAGACTCTCATAAGGAGCACACAACCTAAATTCCTTGCATGCACATTTTATGGTAGAGTTTGTGGTGCTGTGAGAATCTAATGCCACCTGTGATCTGACAGGAGGCAGAGTTCAGGCAGTAATGCCAGTGGTGGCTATAGATGCAGCCAGGAGTGGCTGTAGATACAGATGAAGCTTCACTGGCTCGCCTGCTGCTCACCTTCTGCTGTGTGGCTCTGTTCCTAACAGACCATGTAATGGTACCAGTCCATGGTCTGGGGTTTGGACACCCCCGCTTTAGCTGATCGCACAGGCACAGTAATCATTCTGTGGTAGATTTTGGAGCATCTTTTATATTTCTTGAATTCTTTTCATCTGTATCATCTATGGGACACTTGATGGTAAAAGCCGACCCAAAGATGGCACATGTTTTCTGGATTGAGTTTAAATGTGTACAGAGAAATCTTTTCTGAATTTTGTTTGAATAAGGGTTGGGGAGGAGCCAGAGAAATTAAAAGTTCTCTGTTGTGTATTTTATTTGACTATCATAATATGTCATTACTATAAATTCACTGGTTTTAGTAATTTAGATAATACCATCGCATTAAGAATTAACATTTTAACTTATTTTATGGACAACTTTTATTTAGGAATAGATATATAGTTCAACTTGATTTTTAGAAGTACTTCTTGGTGCTTTAATTATTTGAATTATAATGGTATGGGAAATTGACTGAATACCTGATATGTGCCAGACACTTTGCTAATTCTTCATTTTCACAACAGTCTCATGAGGTTGGTAGTATTAAAATTATTATCCTTTTTTTTTTTGAGACAGAGTTTCACTCTTGTTGCCCAAGCTTGAGTGCAATGGCGCAATCTCGGCTCACTGCAACCTCCGCCTCACGGGTTCAAGCGATTGTCCTGGCTCAGCCTCCCAAGTACCTGGGACTACAGGCATGCATCACCACGCCCAGCTAATTTTTTTTTGTATCTAGTAGAGACGGGGTTTCACCATGTTGGTCAGGTTGGTCTAGAACTCCTGATCTCAGGTGATCTGCCCACCTCGGCCTCCCAAAGTGCTGGGATTACAGGCATGAGCCACCGCGCCCATCCATTATTATCCTATTTTTACAGATAAGAGTGTTCACCACCAGTTGGAAATGACTACAGTGTTAACTGTTATGGGGTAACATTTTCTTTTTTTTTAACTGCTAGATTCCTGGCACATATGTCAGTGCATGGCACATAAAAAGCAGTCAATAAATATTATATACTACTAAAACGTTTCCATTGTTTCTTGGGGTACTCAATAAATGGGTACATTCCAGCAGGCCTTCACACTGGAGCAGCTTTGTTCAAACTGCGGATTACTGAGATCAACTTAGTGGTTTACGATGTCACCAGAAACACCCTCCCTCAATAAAAAGACAAACCCCAAACAGAAAATAATAAATATCAAAGTGCATTGCTTAAAGTAGATGTTATATTGTGAAACCTATCTATGTACATAGTATAGATGTAACATAAAAAAAAGTTTCTTAGTATTTAAAAATAATGTTGAATGAAAGCTAGAGTCCCAGAGTAGGGGTCAGCAAACTGATCTGCAGCCTAAATCTGGCTCAGTGCCTGTTTTGGTAAATAAAGTCTTGTTAGATAACAACCACTGTCATTCATTCATTTCTCATTCATTCGCACTCAGTGGTATCACTGAGTAGTTGTGGCACAGACTGTGGCCGGTAAAGCCTAAAATGTTTACTATCTGAATTTTCAAAGACAAAGTGTGCAAACCCCTGCCCTCAAGCATTTTACCTAGAATTACCTATATGAGGAGCCACTTTTTGTGAATTATTGCCTGAAATTCAGAAAACTATCCACAGTTGTGATACTTGATATGAGAGTTCCATTTGAAATCAGAGTTTTTCTCTTACTGTGTTTCTTGAAGCACATGGCATTGCTTCTCTTGAATGACTATTATGACAGTCTTTCCTTATGGTTTGGTTTCCACCACTCTGAAAGATAACTGCTTGTTTCTTTGAGGTGCTTATCACCTTTCTCTTGGACTCTCCAAATGAATTTCACATTGCTACGTAGCCTACATTTTAAGACAGACATACTAAATACAGCTTCCAACTTGTATGAAAATCTGTTTAGCCATATTTTACCTGCCACATTAAAAGTTAAACAGACACGTTTTATTTAAGTAGAGTGTACCAATCCACACATGTTTAAAAATTGCATGTTCACAATTGACAGACAAATCCTTCTGTGGTGTATAGTTCATCTTTCTGATATAGACTGGGGGCAGTATAAAAATTTCATTAACTTCAGTATAAATTTATCGTTTTTAAAATAAGTTGTAGGTCTTTAATTTTTGAAACCATAGACATATTGCTTCAGTGAAAACGCTGTATACACATGGAATTACTGAAAGAGTTATTTTGATTAAAAGTTCTTTTTACATAGTAACAACTCACGATTTTAAAGATAAGTGTGTGTAGAGGTGTGTGTACGTATATATATATGTTTATGCATCTATATGTTTTGTATGGAACTTTCAACAGTACACTAAATATGTTTTATTAAGTGTACTTCTTAATACACTTAATAAAGTGTTATTAATAAAGTATTATTAAGTGTAAACTTAATACACTTAATAAAGTTTCCTTCTATGTATACAGATGGTTGACTATCTTTTATTTTGTGGGAACTGCTAGATCAACTAGAGTGGCTTAAGGACTTTAACTTAATAAACTTGAAGCTAAATTCAAGTCTATTTTGATTGAGTGAAGAAGCAAAATTAAAGTTTAGAACAAAAAGGGGAAAGTTTTGGCGTCTTAACAGACACAAATTCTTTACTTTTGGTGATAAGGCTTTGAATGACCTGTATACAATAGCTATTCTTTGTCTTCAATGTTGTTATTTCTAAACTGCTCCATCACCCCCTGGTGTTACTAAGACAGGATTATAGTTTGGAATCTTTTCCTCACAAGTTTTCTAAGGCTCCTATCCCTCCCCTGCTAATTTCCTAATGAAACATTGTTCTTCTCTTAGTTGCAAGTGAATTTTATTGAAATAATAACATTTAAAAAATACACTTCCCCAAGTACGAAATTAGGTCTGACTCCTGTTGTTCTCAAGCAGAGTCGCTGGAATTCGTCTGTGGGTCATAACAGCTGTTGATCTCTCCAATCAGTCTGTATTCCTTTGCACGTACAGTCACACATAGAGATGTGATACTTCAAAACACTCATGATGTTTTGAGTGCACAGTTCTGGTGCTTAGAAGAGAGCTTAAGAATTTTGAGTGGGCATTCCCCTTCCAAGGCCATTTTCAGAACTGGTGCTCACCTGCCAGCCCTGTGCTTCTGTCCATCTTAGCAGATTCTAGACCCCGTGGGAAACATGCACGTGTGTTATTCTCTCAGTTCTGCTTTTAGACAACATCATACAGCCATCCAGTGGCAGCTCTGATACTGATATGGAAAAGTCTTTTTTTTTTTTAATTAAAAAAAAATTTAAAAAGAACATAAGAATGCCCCCCTTAGTTGTTCTGGGCAAGCAAACTCTTATCTCTTTTGAAATCTTCAATGTTTTTCAAAGCAAGGCATGAAACATTTACTATCCCTTTACTTAACTCACCCTCCTTAATCTCATTAATGATGGTTTGCTAAGTGTTTCCTTTGAAGACTTCATTATGATATTCTGGAAGTTTCTGACATAATGTATTTTAGGAACTTGCTAGGACTCCAAATTCTGTTTAAAATACTCGATTGTGGGGCCCCAAGTCTGGTTTTAAAGGCGATCTCTTGGTTTTAGGGTGACTGATGTCAAATGTGTATCTCCATCCTGACCTCTTCCTGTACTCCACAGTCATATATTCAGCAGCCTACTTGACATGCCAATATGGGTGCCTAGTAACACCTCACACTTGACGTATCAAAATTCCCATTTCCACCCTCTTAACCAAACTTTCTCCCTTGTAGTCTTCCTCATCTCGGCAAATAGAAGCCTCAGGTGCTTAGGCCGTGAAGTGTGCAGTTATTCTTGAATCTTTTTCATCTCACTTCATATCTAGTCCATCAGTCTGACTTTGAAAATGTGTTTAGATCCTGACCAATTCTCAACAACTCCACTGCTATCAGGATTATTTTAATCATCTCATGAGATCGGCTGTCATCACATTTTTCCTATACTTGTCAGAGCAGTTATTTAATACGAAGGTCAAATCATGTCAGTTCGCTTTACGCTCCATGGATTCTGCATCTTATTTATTTATTTATTTATTTATTTATTTATTTATTTAGAGATGGAGTCTCGCTCTGTCACACAGGCTGGAGTGCAGTGGCTCATCTCGGCTCACTGCAAACCCTGCCTCCCTGGTTCAAGCAAGCGATTCTCCTACCTCAGCCTCCGAAGTAGCTGGGACTATGGGCATGTGCCACCACGCACGGCTAATTTTTTGTATTTTTAGTGGAGATCGGGTTTCGCCGTGTTAGCCAGGATGGTCTCAATATCCTGACCTCGTGATTTGCCAGCCTTGGCCTACCAAAGTGCTGGGATTACAGGCGTGAGCCACCATGCCCGGCCAGTTTCTGCATCTTACTGAGAGTAAAAAGTACTTGTGAGGTCCAAAAACCCCGCATGATCTGGCCTTGGTCTTTCTGTCCTTATCTTTTTCTGTTCCCTTTCTCCTGTACTATGGTTGGTTCACCTACCAGGGCCTTTTGTTCCTTGAATATACCAAATCTGCTGTTGTCTCAGGGCCTTGTTACATGTTCACCTTATCCTAGAATGCTCTTCCTCCAGCCTGCTCCTCAGCTGGACCTGCTTCTTTACTTCCTTTCCCATCAGGCTTTTGGCTAACCATCCCCTTCTTCTGAGGCTTCTTATGTATCCTGTACAAAATAATACTCCCTGGGCCCCCCATCTTGTGTTTATGTTACCCAATTGCACTTGCCACTGTGTAATGTATATTTAAGTTTTTATGGCCTTCCTCTTTTCACTAGAGTGTAAACTCCAGGAGAGTAAGGTCATGGTCAGTCTTGTTCACTGCTCCATTCCTGGTATTCAGAGTAGGTTTGGGAACATAATAGGCTTAGTAAATATTTGTATGAGTGATTGGTTATCAATTTGAAGAACAACACTTATGTGCACTACTTCCTTCTCTGATATTGATCAGGAATTTCATTGAGGGAACTTTTGTCAGATCATATTAACATATCGGAAGTAAAGGTCCAGCTAAACTTTATTAGATAATGTTGTTGATGTTTTGCATGGCCCTTATGTAGTAATCTCTAGTATAACCAATCCCTTGTTATTAAGGAGTATGCCTACTGCTAAACCCAGTAGTCCAGAGAATATTGTTTCGATTTTTCTTAAACCTCTTTTTTTTTTATTCTTATACTCTAAGCTGGCATTCCTGAAAACATCAAGAACTAATTTGAGGTTTTAGGAATTTACTATTGTTTTTTATTTACATTCTAGCATAATCACAAGAAAATGGCAATTTGAACACTTATTCTTTGCTTTCCCCACTTCCTTTCTTTTTGTCCAGCCTGGAATGCTATTCTTAGAGCCAAGCCATATGTAGGTCAGAGCTTGTTTCCAGGAGGAATGGTGCTTAGCACAGTGCTAAGATCAAGATAGACACTCAATAGATATTTGTTATCGGTAAGAATAAGAAGTATCTTGGTTTGAAGAACAGGCAAAAGCTAGCAGAGTATCTAACTTTGCCCTAGACTCTTGTCCAATGGGAAATCATTTTTTGGTTTGGAATATTGTGACTTATCAAAGCATATTCCCCTGTATCTCTGGATGCACACATTGCACGGCCAAATACAGATGACACTTGTAATCTATTTTATTGTGTTTAGATTATCTGTTCCGTTGTTCCTTTCCATTGACATGGCTAATTCAGAATAAACTGAATGCTACTATTAATTCCTGTTCTTCTTCCTGACTGTTTACTTCCTATTAGTAACTGAGTCCCTCAGGAGCTAGGTAATTCTTCTAGGCTATGTGTTGAGATGCAGCCAAAGTAAGCTTAATTCCAACAGATGCAATTGCCAGTTTTAAATTAATTCCTGAGAAACTGAAATATATGCTAGCAGTAATCTAAAAGCCATAGACACTTAGGCCCAACTCATTAAATTGTGACCTACATTTCAAACACAGTGATTTATATGGGTTAGCACAAATAAACAAACAAAAACCATTATGTACCATTTATTCGGCAGGAATATCTTATGTGAAACTAACGATCACAAGTAATAACCAGGTTAAGTGGAAGTTCTGTTGCTGTAACTGAAAATGTAATAAATTATTGTAGTGCAATCTGGATCTGTTTATGTAGGTGGAAAAATGTAGAATAGCTGCTGCATATGGACATTGACTTAGCTACTTGAATATTTTAATGTCTTTTGGTTTATGATGTATAACAATGCTAGGGACATTTGATAAATATTTCATGCTGATATATTGCAACAAGCACCAATTCTTTTTTTTTTTTTTTTTGGGTGGGGGGCGGGGATGAAGTTTCGCTGTTGTTGCCCAGGCTGGAGTGCAGTGGCACGATCTGGGCTCACCGCAACCTCAGCCTCCCAGGTTCAAGCGATTCTCATGCCTCAGCCTCCTGAGTTGCTTGGATTACTGCCACCATGCCCAGCTAATTTTTGTGTGTGTATTTTTAGTATAGACCGGGTTTCACCATGTTGGCCAGGCTGGTCTTGAGCTCCTGACCTCAAATTTTCCTCTCCTCTTGGCCTCCCAGAGTGCTGGGATTACGGGTGTGGGACACCACACCTAGCCGTCAAGCACAAATTACTGGAAGATTATGTAACACCTGCAATAAAGCACTATTGAATGAGTTTTTAATAAACATTTTGACTTTGGTCATTAAAGACACAATCAACTGTTTTTATTAGTTTTGAAGGTGAACAAGAACAATGATAATTTAAAAAGACTCATTATGAAATAACTTTGGATTCATGTTTGAATATGAGTAAGTGTAATACAGAGACTTACTTCAATCCACAATGAAGTCACTGGGCAGACCTGTCTGAGAAGGATCTGAGAAACTGTCCCATTTCCCAAACTGGGCTCTGCTTTCTCTTCCTCCTTCATCCTGTGAAAGCTTTTATTATTCGTGATTCAGTATGTTTTGCTTTATTTCCTTTTGCTTTGATAACTACTTCTCCATATGTTCTGGTAGCCCAATTTCCAGCCTTGTAGATATAGTTGTACCTCAAGGTTTGCCAGTTTCTTCTCCTTTTACACGCTATGTTTATTCATTTCCATGGGTCTTCTTATGCACTATGTTGTTCACATAGTGCTATGAGTCTGCGTGGATGCGCATGCCACGGCACTGAAAACCTGAGGTTGTTCTGTTAACTAATTGGATTCTCCTTCTTCGCCTGGCCAATTTCTGATGCCATGTTACCTTTTATTCTGAGTAACTTGTTTTTCTTATCAACACCCATCATATGTATACAACTAATTTTTTTCACTCTTCTAAATGCCTTAATTCCTCATTAGTCATTTTATTTCAATTTTCACAGTATTTTAAGCCTTCGTTGCCTGGTCCCTGACCTTCAGGCTTCCAGTATGGTCTACCTGTCATTGTCTGTATTATCATAATGTCTTTTTATTGCTAAAAATGGTGAAATGGTTTTCTTTTGCCTCTGTAATAAAGACAACATTCCTAAACAGGCAGTATGAATTCCCTGGTCATATTTCCCATTTTTTCCGTGTGAGTTCAGAGTTATAAATGTATTCATTGATAAATTAATCCCTGAATGGATGTTGGTTTTTCTGCCTTTGTTCTTCTGGTAACCTCTGCTCAAAATCCTATTCTCTTCCCTCTTCCAAATTCCAGTTTAGTCTTTTGAATTGCTCTTCATCCTCAAGATCTACCACATATACCTCTTTTTTACCCCCATAGTTTCAAGAAAAGTTGTTCGAGAGTTAAAACATTTGATTCTCCTCACTGTAATACTAACTTGCTATATGACCTTCAGCAAATCACTTATCTCAATTGACTCATATATTATTTGATACCATTTATATGACGTTTATACTACTGTGTTCCATTATGTGTTCAAATCTTGCTTGACTTATAGCTTTAATTGCTCCTTGGGGACTAGATCGAATTCCTATGCCTATAACACAGTGCATTGTTCATAACTGAAGGTCACTTAGCTTTTGTGCAAGGAGTAGGAGAACCAAATTTTAATTTGCCAGGTGAAATGCTATTGTTATTTACTGTGGTGAGAGTGGAATGGGTAAGTGACACGGAAGCAGGCATACTCTAGAGTAGGTTCCAAGTGATTGGAAGTAGGATTTTCGGGGTCTTTGAGTAACTGACTTGCCACATACAATCTGTTAATTGTTGGGTAGCAATATCACATTCTTCTATTAAAAGAAAATCTAATCTCATGAGTGATCTAAAAGAGGGCTTCTCAGATATTAACAGGGATACAGAGCATCTGTAGTTCTTTTTAAAATACAGCCTATGATTCATCAGATCTGGAGTAGGGCCTGAGATTTTGCATTTCTAATAAACTCTCAGGTAAAGCCAATGGAACTGATTTCAAGACAACTGGATATTGTTACTCCTTTTCCCTCAAAGAATTGAGTCATTGGCCCTGTTTACAGTAGCATTTAGATTGTGGTTGTGGGAAAGAATCTGTCACTTATATGTTGCAAAGAGCATGAATTTCTTCTTGACGTTTCTGTGTCTATGTAACTTATATGTGGATTTATGTATTTTCTCCTGTCTTCATTTTCAGAGGAGAGAAATGACTGGATCAGCATACTATTAAATGCACTGAAATCACAGTCCCTTACCTCGCAGTCTCAAGCTGTTGTTACACCTGAGAAATGTGGATATCTTGAATTGAGAGGCTATAAGGCAAAAATTTTTACTGTGTTAAGTGGAAACAGTGTGTGGCTTTGCAAAAACGAACAGGTGAGCTCTGTTATAGTCATTGCAAATTGCTGCTATTTTATTATAGTAACAACTATGTTTTGTTTGGAAGGATTATTAGTGATTTTACTTATAGAGTCTTGTTTTGGCATTGTGTACTCCACTAAATATACCAAAGAAATAGTGATTTTGTTGAATTTTCTTGGTGTCTCCACCAGCAAGAAAGTACCTGCATCAAACTTGAAACTGGACATCACCTTTTGTGGTATTGAGGAAGTAAAATTATTGAAAATAATTTTTGAAAAGTCTTATTTAGTTGAAATGACATTATACGACTACATGAGAGAACAATTAAGGACCAATGAACCTTTACAGCTGTTGATGAAATAGGACCAGTTCTGCACCCTGTGCTGCTTTTATTTTTTGTGATAAAAAATTATAGGGTAAGCACAGGTAACATATTTGCTTGAGTTTACAGAATATTATTGGTCTGTTTTATTTTGAACAGATGTATGTAAGGTATATATATATATATACACATACACACATGTCTGTATAAGTACAAATTCAAGTGCACGTACATACATACATCTAGCTATACACACACATCTACATAAATAAAATCGATTAAAATTATTGGTTTACTAAATTTGATTAATGTCAAAGGACTCAATAGAGTATTTAAATGTTTTGATGAGTCTGATGGTAAACTAAAATTTTAACAAATCCTGTTAGCTTTGTTTGATTCTGTAGACTTTCTTTTTTCTAACATTCCTTGTTTTTAATATGTATATGTTTTTAATATGTATAATATATAATTCTTTACCCCTTTTTTTTGGAAGAACTCCTTTTAAAATCCTTCAGCCTAGAATATATTAGATGCTTAATAATTGTGGAATTGAACTGTGCACTTTGGATAGCTGATCTAAGATGAACTCATTTTATGATACATCATTATGGGTTATAGTAAGGTGGAATATAAATGCTGACTATTTTTATAAGAAAAATAGGAATATCAAAACAAATAGTAGTTTCAGAACAATTAACTATACACATCCTCTGAACTTTAGTGTGAACTTACACATTAAATGTTTTGGAGGAGAAGATGTCTTAGCCAATTAACAGTTGAAGGCATCATCAAGCACTCTTGGCTTATTAATAATGTGGGTAGTTAGCATATTCCTCAAGCATAGTTTAATAATGTATACAAATTGAATATGAACATTTCAGTCTACAAAATAAGATGATTACAACTTTTCTTATTGGAATGGAGGTTAAAAATACATAATTTGCATGTATCTGTATGGAAGTTACTCTGCCAAATTAACTAAGGTATTCAGTTTATACTTGCATAGACCTGATAGCAAGACTTGATAGACTTGCATAGAGTTCAAATGATTAGTTTCATTGCTCACATTAAACTGTCTGAGTTTCTGTTATTCTCTAGGAATAAGATAAATATTTAAAGTTTTATTAACACTTTCTGATTAGTGAAAATGTACATGAAATTATTGCCTTAGTATTAGGAATTGAGTGTGAAAAGCATAATGAATACTATTTGCTGAGTACCAGGTACAATGGTAATTAATTTGTAGACATTTCCTTTTAATCTTCACCACAAATATAGGAGGAAGACAATTTTGTCTATGTTTTGTAGATGAGGAAAATGAGGATTAAGTAATAGGTCTAGGAATTACAGTTTATAATGCAGAGTTGAGTTTAAAGTGGAACAGTATAACTCTAATTCTAGCTTCTTAACCACTCTACAAACTGCCTTTTTAAAGTCTAGGTTGAAGAGAAATTTTCTGACTTGTGAACTTTTAGAAATAGCCTAAGGATTCTTTCATTGAATAATTTAGTTGCCCAGGAGTTTCAGGGTATGCTTTCAATAAACATTGTATACCACGTCAGGCACACTAAAAATGATGGGTTTACTGAGAAGGACACAAGTCTTGTCTTCCAAGAGGAAAAGTCAAACCAGACCAGAATATATGATGGATGGTGAGGTCAGTGCAATAATACGTTGTACAGGAGTTACAGAGAGGTGCAAAAAAAGGGCATCTGATGAAGTTAGTGAATTAGAAGCATTTCCATGTACATGAGAAGTGAGTATATTCTCCTTAAAAATTAAAGCATTAAGGCTGAACCCCTCTACATCTTTTGATAAGTAAACATTTTTTATGCTTGTATACAAGTTCTTTTCTATGCATTAACATACATATATACATATATACACACACACACACCTTTAAAATGTATACTATTGTTTGTGTATATGTGTGTGTTTTTTTTAAATTGCATTATATCATATAGATTCAGGTCTTAAGGGACTTGGTCTTTAGTCAGTCTTAAAGGATGAGTTGGCTCAAGAATGAGCCGATAAGGAAGGCCGTCCACGTTCAGACCCTGGCATACCATTCCGTTTTCATGTATTTTTGCATCCTGGTATGTGTCTTTTTCCCCAGAGGAAAGTTGCTCATTGGTTTTCTCCCGTGATAGAGCACATGTGAAAAACCTGGTGACATGCTGAGTAAAGGGTCTTCCTCCTCAGTGCAGAGGGCTTTCTGCCAGTGTGGGCATCAACCTGTGTTTTAGGAAAAGCACTAAACAATAGTAAGATGATTTGATGCAACTTCGAAAATTTTATTCAAACACACACAGTAATCTTGTGTATCCTTTAAAGGTGATGAAAAAAATCTATTCATCATAATAATGTAAGTGATGTTAGATTTGAACCTCTGTATCTTAATTTGTGTTGGATTTAATTTAGTGACATGCAACAAGGCTTACTTTTATTTTAAAATGGGATTTATTGCCCCCATAACTTAATAGCATGAATAGAATAAAAAATAATGAAATTGACCTACACTACCCTAACATAGGAACTATTTTTATTTTTCTTGCCTCTAATTTATACATAGTTTTAGTAATTTACTTTGGCAGTTACTCCAGAGAGAGTAAACAGACAATGGCTAGAGGTGGAAGCGTAGCTATTACAGCAAATGTTGAAGAGTTTTTTAAAGAGGAATCTCATTTATTGCAAAGAAGATTGGACTGGGAGATTGCAGTTGTGGGTTTTTATTCTTGTTCTGCTACTAGTTGGCTCTGGTAATTAAGTTAGTCTCTTTAGGTTTAAATGGCATCATGTGAAGAAGGGAGATGGATTACTATCTCTAAGGCCATTACTTAGGTTGCATGTTAAAATTCCACATTTCTGAGCTCATTTCAGATTTGTTAATTCAGAATTTCCAGAAAGGGGTTGTAGAATCTGAATTCACAAAAAAGCACCCCAGGTGATTCTGTGATGGATGAGCCAAAAACACACATTGTAAAACACTGCTCTCAGTTGTTTTCTTCTTAAAGCCTATCTTTAGGCTTTAAGAAGAAGTGGAAAATAACTATGAAAATATTTGTAAAAACATTTGTTAGAGTAGAAAATGGCATAGTAAAAACTGACACTCAGATTCTTTACCTAATTACCATGCTGCAAAACAGTGGGGTGCTAATATCACATAAATTAAATGTCATCCCTTAAATATTTAGCACCATTTCACAACTGCATTCTGCTTTAATTTTTGCACACTTTCTCCCATTCCTTATCTCTGCTTATGTTTTGGATGCCTGCAATGTGTTATAATATGACAGTTTTTCCATATTATTATTTCAGCATTGTATAAAATGAGCTGTGTAGTTGGGTTTGTATAGGAACCACTATAGTGACCGTGTTTCTGGATTCATTCATCCACATGACACATGTAGGGGGCATCTTCTCATTTCTGGGCACTGCTCTAGAAACTAGAGGTACAGTGGTAACCCACAAGATCTCTGCTTTCTGGGGCCTTCCTGATGGGGTAACACATAATGTCAAATAAATAAATTAGGTTTCTGGTAACCTTATATATGTAGCCTTGTCTTACTTTCTAATGATGATGATTATTATTATTGGCAAGAATTCCCATGATCTGTTCCTCAAGAGTAGTTTACATTTAAAATGTTACAGCTATGTGATAGGAATCCAGTTACATTATAACCTTAAAAGTGTTAGATTTATCATTTTTATATTCCCAAATTGACAGTGTGAATATTTACTTTATTCACTGCTGTGTCCTCAGGCAATAAGCTAGCACTCAGTAAACATAGGTAGGGTGAACTTGTTGAATTAATGATCATTTATAGCTGTTTTTATTTTGACAGAAGAGTTTTTTTTCCTCCAATTCTCTTAAAATTTTTTTTTTTCTCAAATTGTCTCTTCATCTTCTTTGTCCATTTATTTATTGGGATCTTATGTCTTTCTTGCTAATTACTTTATGTTCTTTATATAAGAAAGACATGAATCTTCATATTTTCTACATTTTTTTCTGAACTATTTTGTTTGCTTTTCATTTGTCAGTTCCTTTTTGTTTTGCAGAAATTTTGTTTATGTACTAAACTGTTTTTTAGTCTGTTCAAAGCTGATAGAGCTTCCGTATTCTGGAACAAAAATTATTTTGTAAATTATTTATCTTTAAATGATAGGGGTATAGCATGTAAGTCAGAATTTTTTAAAAGTTTAAATAAGGTAATCAAATATGGACATGTATTTAAATATATGAATTCTTAAATAAGTGGTATTGCTAGTTGAAAGGAATTTCTGCAAGCGTACATGAGGAAGAGTTAAGACAATTGGTGTTGGTTTCCATTTGTTCTGTTGTCCTGACAGCCAGTCTCCCTTCTTCTCTTGATACTTTTTTTTTAATATCATGTTAATATTAATGAATTCATTACAACCAGATGTCTTGCTTGGTGGGTTTGGGTATCCATTTGATGATAATTGTGGCATTGAGGTTTTAACTACATAAACTCACTTGATTAAACATTCTCAAATCAGGGTATAACAAGAGACTCATCCTCCCTCATTCCCCCCCAACATAATGTTCCCTGGTGTTCTGGCATGGGAGTGAAACTCTAATAGAATTTAAATAGACCTCATAGGGCGATGGGTTGTGTGGCACAGAAAGGAGCAGCAGGATGGAGGTGGTGGCCTCAAATTTTCTGGGTTTTGTATCTGGCCAAACTCTGCATCTGGTGTTTCCCAGGAAAGCTGGTGCCAATGTCATACAATGCCACATCTGTTTTCAACAAATGTTTAAGCACCGAGTTCTTAAATTCCTGGCATGGAAACCTGGCATCCAGTAATTCCAAAAATAGGTTTGAGATTTCAGCAGATTTGGGGTTAACAAACCCTTCCTTATTTTTCTTTTTAGGAGTCAGTTTTGTATTTTCCTCTTTCACTGTGTAGTTTTAAAATGTAGTTTTTGCCAGGTTCTGTTGCTGCAAATTCATAAGAATAACCCATTTCAGTATCTTGGTAAATATTTACCATTAATTTTATCCAAATGTTTAATATGGAATCAATGGTATGAATACTTTCTGTAATTAATAAAAAATGGAAATATTTATATTGAAGATAAATTCTTTTAGAACCCTCAAATGAAAGAATTAAGTGGATGTATCAGACCCTTAATTTATGTTGCTTTATTTACTCTTTATAATAATACCATGTAAGGTAGACCTGACTATTTTCATAAATAAGGAAACTGAGGTCTACATAAACTAAATAACTTGCCAATGATCAAACAGCCAGTAAATGGCTCAGCTTCGATTCTCCCTAGGTCTGACCTGCAGTGCCCACATGGTCATTGTACCACCCTTGCAGTGGCCAGATCTGTTAAGCCAAGCATAGCCATTGTTATTTTAGTGGGATTCATGATTCTTGACATCCTACGTTCTATCACAGCAAATTAAATTTAAAATATCGCTTACTTCAGAATCTATTTTCAGCCTTCTGCTTTCTATAATACTATAACTCTACCCACTGAATTTTTGTGCTACTGCTTTTTTCAATCCAGTTTATAGCATTTTAAAGGTTGATAGTTTGGCTTATCCCTGGCTAATGCCTATTTTTCATAATAAGAATAAAGCTTGCAATCAGATTGTAGTTAATGGGCAATTTATTTTTAATTTAGTTGAACATTTACCATTCACATTGCATTCTATTTTTTAAAAATTATGCCTGCTAGTTATTTTTGGACAGGACAATTTTTGTAATTAAGTTTTAAATAGATACTATGTTCAGTTGGTTTCACATTCAAAAGGTATAAAATAAAAATAATAATAACAAGAGTTAGCTAGTCCTGTGTAGTACTTACTGCATGCCAGGCATTCTTTTAAACATTTTTTTTTATTATTATACTTTAAGTTTTAGGGTACATGTGCACAATGTGCAGGTTTGTTACCTATGTATACATGTGCCATGTTGGTGTGCTGCACCCATTAACTCGTCATTTAGCATCAGGTATATCTCCTAATGCTATCCCTCCCCCCTCCCCCAACCCCACAACAGTCCCCGGAGTGTGATGTTCCCCTTCCTGTGTCCACATGTTCTCATTGTTCATTTCCCACCTATGAGTGAGAACATGTGGTGTTTGGTTTTTTGTCCTTGCGATAGTTTGCTGAGAATGATGGTTTCCAGTTTCATCCATGTCCCTACAAAGGACATGAACTCTTCATTTTTTATGGCTGCATAGTATTCCATGGTGTATATGTGCCACATTTTCTTAATCCAGTCTATCGTTGTTCGACATTTGGGTTGGTTCCAAGTCTTTGCTATTGAGCATAGTGCTGCAATAAACATATGTGTGCATGTGTCTTTATAGCAGCATGATTTATAATCTTTTAAACATTTTTATTCCATTAATTTAACCCTCACGAAAGTGATGCTGTAGGTGCTACTGTTATCCCTATTTTGCAAATAAGTGAACAAGCGAGAGAGGAATACCTGAATAATAAACCTGGTCTGGGTTTTGTCCTTTGGCCAGTCAAATGTCACAGTCTTTGGAAGTCCTGTTAGGAACACAACTCTCTCTTGTGGGTTGAATTCAGTACCCCTACCACCAGGCCACCAGGCTTTTTTTTTTTTTTTCCACCTACTGCATTTTTCTGTTATCTCATTTTTAGACCAAAAGCTTCCTCAAGGCAGATACCCAGTCTTATGCTTTTTTTGCAGCCCAAGGACTAAGCACAGTTTCTGGCACAACTAGGTACTTACTAAGCACTGCTTTGCTTTGCCAGGACTATTTTCCCATTAAAAAATGACTGTAGCTGCTCTGCTTACTTCACAGAACTATTTAGGAAATCAAACGAGAGTTCATAGCTGTTTGTAAACTTCATAGCATGCACAAATAGATATTAAACCGATTACAGAGTCCACTCTATATGCTTAATGAAGACAGATGCTTTTAACACCTCTGGACATTAACGCAGGAGTTGGCACCCAGGAAAAATAGGATCTCACCAATCCAATGTGTCATCCTGTTCTGGCCTGCTTATTTGAAATTGATAGTCTTAATTATTTCAAATGGTTTTTGGTTTTTGTATGTTCTGATTGCATGCATTCTACAGAAGCAGATAAAATGAAGTCTTTTTGGTTTTCGTTTGTAGAGACAGGGTCTCACTATGTTGCTCAGGCTGGTCTTGAACTCTGGCCTCAAGCAATCCTCTCACCTTGGCCTCCCAAAGTGTTGGGATTAAGGTGTGAGCCACATTGCCTGGTCAAGAGAGAAGTATTTATGTCTTGATAGTTACATATTGCATACTTATACTGTCTAAATTAGTTGCATAATGGTTCTGCTATCTAAATCAGTGTTTCTTGGCATTGGCCACATATAAAAGCCATGAGGTTGTACTTTTGTTTTTGGAAATTAAAAATTCTTAGGTTCTGCCCCCAGATTGATGGAATCAGAGTCTCTGGGTGGGAGGGAGAGATCACCACAGGTAATTTTTATGAGTATCTAGGGATGAGAAGTATTCTAAACATGTTCTAAATACTGTTTAAATACTGTGAAAATAATGGCTTAATGTCCACAATTTTTTAATAGAAAATGCAGTTGTTTCATATATGATAGCTCTCAAGAGCACTGACATTTATTGTGTTACTCTTATGTATATTTTCCAGTCAATTTATGCTGGTCAGTTCTGTAGATACTCTAATTACTCAAAACCATATGGCCATGGCAAGCAGCTGATAAGTGGGTGGTGCTGTGGCTCACACCTGCAATCCCAGCACTTTGGGAGGCCAAGGCAGGCAGATCACGAGGTCAGGAAATGGAGACCATCTTGGCCAACATGGTGAAACCCCGTCTCTACTAAAATACAAAAAATGTTAGCTGGGCCTGGTGGTGCACACCTGTAGTCCCAGCTACTCAGGAGGCTGAGGCAGGGGAATCTCTTGAACCTGGGGGGCCGAGGTTGCAGTGAGCCGAGATCATGCCATTGTACTCTAGCCTGGGTGACAGAGCAAGACTGTCTCAAAAAAAAAAAAAAAAAAAAAAGTCATCTTTGCCTTGTTTGGGGGAAATTTGAGGTGTTAACCAGCTAGCACTCCCTTATTTTAACAGAAATTACAGCTTTACATGTGGACATTTTATGACTTGCTGTGGAGATGAGCAGCCATCTATTCATGCAGGAGCCTTGATGAGGCTCATCAGTTTCCATAAAAGGTTGTCATTCTTACCATCTGCTAGTATGATGGTCAGAGTATTATGTGTGCCCTTAGTAACATACAGGACTTACAGGCCAGGCCCCCGTCAGAGAATGTAACCTGGAGTGATCTGATACACAGCTTTTGTCAAATGCCTCATTATGGAGAATTATTTGAAGGACATGCAGTCCACGTATTTATTCTAGAGTTTATTTATTTATTCTAAAGTTTATTCCTGTATCAATGTGAGCCATCAAAAAGCTGTTTTAAAAATATCTTATCTTGCTACTCCTACCTTACTTAATTTCCTCACTTGTGAAGGAGAGATTGAGTTCCCAATCACATGCATTGAAGTTTATCCAATGGGTATGTGATCCAGCAGGAGTATAGCTGTGGATAATTGGGGAATTTAAAAAAAATTAATAATCAAGTATAACCCTGTGCCAATAGGCTGAAACTTATTAAAATGCAGCAGATTGGAAAAGCTTGATTTTCTTCCTTCCGTAGAGATCATGTTAAGTGCCATTTTTCATTAAGTGGGCTTACTATACATAGTGGAAGTATGGCACTCCTATTCTAATTATTTTACAGCACTCAGCATTTCTCTGCATCTTTTCTTTTATATCACTGATTTTCAGTTTCTGGCTAGTTTCTCCTAGTACAGTGAACCATTAGTTCTTTCATCAGAAAAAAAAATTCAGTTGATGATTTGTTTTCTAAATGAGTCATTTCCTTATTCTGACTAAAAACTTTATATATTAAAAATGTAAGAGAGGCTTTCCCACAATTTGTGTCTGGAAACTGGATACTGTTACAAGTTGGGGGGCATTTGTTATAGAATTATTTTTTTCCACTTACTTTATAAGCCGGGAACACATTAGTACTAAATGACAAAAACCTGAAGAAGAGCTTAACTAGATGGAGATTTGTTTTAACAAATCTGATGGTGTAGGCGGTTAAGAGTTGGTACTGCCAGAGAACGGGGTTCTCCCTATTTTTGTCCTCACTTTCGCATCCTTAGAGCCTAAGAATTTGTCCTCAATCTTCCCTTTTCTAGGATTGTGAAGTTCTAAAATGACTCTGTGCTTCTAGCAGTTACTTCCCCAGAAGATGGAAAAGTAAGGGCTGAAAGGCTTTCTTCTTCTAAGGCTTTTCGGCCCCTCCTCCTCCATCCTACCAGGAGTTGTTTAAATTTGATTGAAGGAAACTACAACACATGGCCACTTCTAAGTGTAGGGGAGAGGAGAATATACTTTTACTTTTGGCGTATATAGCAGGAGAGACAAAGAGAAGAGGCAGATGAATGGCTTCTTTCACAGTCTCTGACAACTGTCCTTACTGGAAGTGGGCCAGTATTTTTTTTTTTTGTATTTTGCCTTTAATATTGCTACTTTTCTTTAGTCATAATTTAGGAATTCAGAGCACATTTAGTCTGAATTTATTCAAATAGGTCATTTTTTGATGTACATATTGTTTTGTAAAGTGTGGAGATTATTTAATTGATAAGTCACATTCTGAAATCCATGTGGGTAGATGATGTATTGCAAACTTTAATGCTTTTAGAATGCAGAGTCTGTTGTAGCCTTTTGAACAATTTTGAATTTTCATGAGACAAGCTGAACATAGTAACTATAGATTTTGAACAAATGGCAGTTTTTATACCAAAGTAGCATTAGAGGAGCTTTTAGGAATCTGATTGAAGGGAGATGAAAGCAATAAAATATTGGAAATGAGCTAAAATTGTATACCTCCTAAGACAAGTAATGCTTTTGTTGGAGAGTAAATGAGGAGAAAAATAATGATAAACAGCAGAGGTAATCTAAGATAGTAAAACGAGGAAAGAGCAATAAGATTGGGCTCCAGATCTTTTTTCTACCACATACAACTAGCTGAACTTTCCATGTAACCTTCTTCCTTTGTGCCTCAGTTTTCCCATCTTTTTACATAACTAGTAATGATGCTAACTTCCTAGTATCGTTTCCACCTAGGAAACTGCTTGACATATAATAAGAGGTAGTTAATATTTAGCTTCCTTTAATGAATGGATAAGGGTGAATATTGTGCCTACTTTCAAAAGCAAAGCATGTCCAGTTCAGTGTTGGTGGCCTAGTCAATGTTTCTTTCACCTGGAAGAAACCCATACGCTATCAATAGTCCAACTGTCAAGCTTAAGTTGGCCCAGTGCTATTATGTATTGAGAGTGGCTACCTAAAGTGAGACTGATTTTGTTGTAAAATTTGGTAGAATTTATTGGAATTTAGAAAATGTAATTATACTTTCAAAATCTTTTTTTTGTTTCTTTATAGTTTTTTATGTTTTTCTCCAAACTAGGATTTTAAGAGTGGGCTTGGTATTACCATAATTCCTATGAATGTAGCAAATGTAAAGCAAGTGGACCGAACTGTGAAACAATCTTTTGAAATAATCACTCCCTATAGGAGTTTCAGGTAAGCTATTTTTAAACATTTTGTGTTCGTACTACTATAGGAAAGCTTGGGTGATCCACCTTTATGTGGTTCGTGGTGATTTTTCTCTTGTAGGCCATTTAAAATTATCTTCCTACTTTTCCATATTGTCTAATTTGTTAGCCACTATATAAAAACACCTTGTAAAAATGACCTCAATAATCACAAAACATGCAAAAATATGTATTTCATGAAATTTGAGTAATTAATACTTATTTTTCTGCTAGGCATGGTGTATGTTATTTTTTTGAAAATATGTGATAAATTCCTTCTCATTTAGAAGGAATAAAATAAAAACATATTACATTGTCTTTAAGTTGTATTGCTATTTATCTTCTTTTAGCCTGATCAAATACAATCCCTCATTTAAAATCAATTCCTAATTACATTTGTTCCATATGATTTCCTCCAGGGCTTAAAATGATACCAAATTTAATGAATCTCATAGCACCTATTGATCCAAATATTTTAGCATTTTTTTATATGTCTTGTATTATGGTATTCTACTAATTGCATCATTATGACAATGAAACATAATTTAAAGTATTAATATGGTTTAATAAACAAATGACTCTATAGTTTTAGTATACAGAATAGGCATAAGTCAACATCTTTTGAGTTCAACTGTATTAATTCGTTTGTTATAAATAATCAACATCACATGGTAGTGGGCAAGTCAGAGGCAATTGTTCTAGGCCTTTAAAGGACTAACAATTAGGAATTTCAAATATACTATCAGTTGTAGTTACTCATTTTGCATGTCAAAATATATCCATTGCCTCAAATTTTGAGAAAGAAATGATTGCATAAAATTAACAAGCTTTATTTTTACATTTGCAGATTCTAGCCAAAACTAAAAATATAGATATTAATATATTGGCTGTGACAAATTTCTAGTAGAACCAGAAACCACTAAGAGTGATGGAATCATAAAGAGCTTCAAAAAGTATAATTCATGTAGGCCATTTATTTTTAAGGATTATTTAGAATATGTTAGCTGTGATTTTCATTATATTTCAGAGCATTTTCCTCTTTACAACAGAAAATTTTAATATGAATCAGTTTTGTGGGTCATTGACCGAGAGTATGTAGCACTGTAGCACATTCCTTTGCACATTGCAGGGGCTCAGTAAATATTTCTTGAAGGAATGAACTGCTGTTTAATGTTTTTATTCATTCACTCGAGTTCCCAGTAAACATTAAGATTCAGAATAAATCAGAACGTGGCTAAAAATGTGTTAGAAAACTGTTAGAATAGTAACCACTTAAAACTTTTTTGATTTCCCAGTTTCTTAGAACCATCTGGGCATTCTTCTAATTAAAAAAAAAAAAGAATCTATTCTTAAATCTGAAAAAAAGGTCACAGTTCTGGTGGGTGTTTTTGATAACATAGTTTCAGACTATCATGGCATACTTGCTTGGCAAAATATTCCAGTAGCCCTGAAACTCTGCCAAAAACCTCTTATTGATGATTACATAACCATTGCTTAGGAAACATAGCCTCTTGTTTAGGCTTGTGACCTAACAAGGCAAATTTTATGTTTTGTTTAGAAAATGTGTATGTTAATTTTGGTTCAAGATGCATAAACAAAGACATAAGCAGTGTGGAAAATTAAAAGGAAAAAACACGATTAAGTTAAATGATTTTTAACAGAAAAGACAACCCAGAACTGCCTAGCAGCCATATTTTTCAGCTGTTGTTTAATTTGTGAGTGAAATGAATATGCAAACTGAACATACTGCTTAATTGGCCTTTACAAGGGAGATCGATAACACAGAAACGTTAATTGTTTCAGCTTTACAGCTGAGACTGAAAAAGAGAAACAAGACTGGATTGAAGCTGTGCAGCAATCAATAGCAGAAACTCTCTCTGATTATGAAGTAGCTGAGAAGATTTGGTTCAATGAATCCAACAGGAGCTGTGCAGATTGTAAAGCCCCAGATCCTGACTGGGCATCCATCAATCTCTGTGTTGTCATCTGTAAGAAGTGTGCAGGTAATTAGTGACAAGTTATGCTCATCACTGCTTTGTGGCAGATTGGCATTGAATGCTCTCCATTGTTGTATATTATATATCCTAGCTAATGGTTATGAGAAGTAAAACCAGAGAAAGCTTATTACATTTAAATCAAATTCAGAAATATGAGTCTAAACTTCTCTTATGTATGACTTAGATATAAAAATGGATTTTTAAGCATGCAATCATATTTTGTGCCTACTGGTCCATGTATAGATTTTAAAAAGACAGTGTTGAAAATTCTAGATTTTAGGTGAGTATGTTTTAATATGGATCCTGAAGAAGCTTGCCTCTTTAACTTGAAGATTTGTCCACCTTTTCCCAGTCATTTTTGGTAAGACATATTTTTCACCTCAGTGTTTTGAGCACTAAACTTCATATGCCAGATCTGGTACCTCTTAAAATAAGAATTTTTATAAAGAAGCATTTCACAAGACTATTGATGTTTATGAATATAAACCGGTACTATAACTGGTTTTCTTGTGACCTCACACTGGACAACCTGACATCTCATTGTATTTGAGAGCTCAGACAGTTGCCCAAGTGAATGGAAGGAAGTGGACCCCAGCTTAGGTGTGTGATCATGGAAGTTTTGAAGAAAGTTAACCACAGTCTAAACTTCAGTTCTCCTGGACTACCTGTGTCCCACCACCTTCTCCCCCACTGTATGTACACACACACACACACACACACACAAACACAGATGAGAGAGACAGAGAGAGAAAGAGAATTCAACTCAAGTACTAGGCACTGTGCTGGTGTGGGGAATTAAAAACATGTATAAGACATGACATTTCCTCCACAATAATGAGACAAATGTTGGACTAGAGTTGAATACAGGCTTCAGTGAGAATGCTGGAGAGGAGTACCTACCTCAGCTAGAGCGCAGTGAGTAGTGCAGTCACAGGAGTTGCTTCAAATCCTGAATGTTTTTCTAGAGCACTATTCAACTGCATTTCTCATCAAACTAAGATAGATTTCCTCACCAGCTAATTAATAATATCAATCACAACAAAAAATGCCAGTGAATCACCTTCTACTTCGTATTTTATCCCATCCTTTTCCTCTCTCCAGTTTCATTGGAAGAGATGGCCTTTGTGCTGTTCACAGCTGTTTTTTTCTACCTTTGCTTCCTTTCTTTCTTCCCTCCTTAGCATACATGTTCATCATTTACTCAGTCTCTTATGTAAGTATTTAGCCATGGTTTCTTTTGTTTCATTGTATAAACTTGCACAAGTTTGTCTCATTACCACCATCAGGATTTCTGAAAGTTATCCATTTCCTTCTATGTGTCATTCTCTGTCCCCTTTTTCTTTCATAGACAAGATATTATGAAAAGTTGTAGTGTGCATAGGTTTTTTTTCATTCCTTTAACTTCCTAAGTTTTCTTCAGCATTCTGTAATCAGCTACCTTTTAACTGCTGATGAGCTACGTTTTCTCTCAACTGTGGTAAAAATCTTTTCACCACATTTACCAACGTATTTTACCTCTCAGTTTCGGTGTGGTCACTTACTATCTTTATTATTGTCTCTTTATTTGAGTGTCTCGACAACATGTCTCTCTATGACATCCATCCTCTCTCAGCTTCCAAGATACCAATCTCTCTTTGTGTTCTTATTACCAGCCTTTTTTTTTTCCAGTATTTTTTTTCCATGTATTTCCATGCTTGTGAAATACATATGTTCCCTTGGGTTACATTCTCACTTCTCTTTTACTGTGTTGCTCCTGAGTGATATTATTTATCACTTTAATTCCACACTCATTTTTAAGCAAATGATTCTCACGCTGTTGGACACCAAACTCTTATGATTATATGCCTACTAGAATCTCTACTTAGATTTGCCAAATACACCTCAAATGTAACATGTCAAAAATGGAGCCATCGTTGTTCTCCTCAGCCCATTTCATAAAGCTGCACATTTTCATATATTCTCAATCTTGGTCAAAAGCAATACTGTCTACGCTGCACTCTCAAAGCCTAAAATCTGAGACACCTTCTTGACTGACTCTTCCTCTTTCCTTCAAACCCACCAAGTCTCATTCATTTTATTTTATCAATCTCTCTCAATCTGTCTGCTCCATTTTGTTTTCCTGCTGCCTCAACTCAGAATCTGTCATGCCTAGGTTACTGCAGCAGTCCCTTTCATCTCTTCCTACAGGCTTTTAAGTTTTTACCTGCTGAGTACTGTATTGCCTGTAGGTAGTCATTATAAATGCAAACCTATGCAGATTTCTTCCAAGGGAATTTAGGGCTTTGTGCTTTGAATAGTTTCTACTTAAAAAAAAAAAAAAAGACAAGAACTTCTTACCTATTGTAGGGAAAGGAATGAACATTCGTTGTTCATTAGACAAAGGGCCCTTAAGATCAAGGATAGTGGACTGTACACTTTTTTTCCTTCTCAGCTTTGAAATAATCTGACATAGCCTGGTTGCTCAGTGATGACTGAATGATGATTTATACAGCACAATTGAATTGACAGTAATAAAATTCTGGGCTCTTACTCTCTTCCAGACATATTTGCTGAATAAAGTATTCATGTCAGATTTTTAAGTACACACTTATTAGACATGTAACTAGTTTTACAATAGTCAAGTTTTTGTAACAGTAAAGAAATATTATCTGCATTTACATACGTGGGGTTTTAGCAAGCTTTACAAAAGGTTTTCAGTGGCCTATTTCTAGCTGATTACCAAATGAGGAAATATTTATACATGTGTCTGTACATATGCACTCATGCACATATATATATATTTTTAAGTAAGTGTAGTTCTTTTTTTTTTTTTTTTTTGAGACGGAGTCTCGCTCTGTCGCCCAGGCTGGAGTGCAGTGGCAAGATCTGGGCTCACTGCAAGCTCCGCCTCCCGGGTTCACGCCATTCTCCTGCCTCAGCCTCCCGAGTAGCTGGGACTACAGGCACCTGCCACCTCGCCCGGCTAATTTTTTGTATTTTTAGTAGAGACGGACTTTCACCCTGTTAGCCAGGATGGTCTGATCTCCTGACCTCATGATCTGCCCGCCTCAGCCTCCCAAAGTGCTGGGATTATAGGCGTGAGCCACGGCGCCCGGCCGTGTGTTTTTTTTTTTTTTTTTTTTGTCAGTGCAGATGCTGATGATGATTGCTGCTGTTTTTATTGTAGCCAGCTGCGATTTGTCTAATTCTCACCACTACTGTTAGTGCTCTTGTCATCTTGTTATTGAGGAAAGCAGGTATTGGCGTGTTTTAAGTTGAGAAGATACGCAACGAACATACACAGACATATGCACTTTTTTTCAAAACAAGGTAAAATAAATTTACATACAAATTAAAATAGAAATGCAATTGTGTTTTGACTCTAGGACAGCATAGATCTTTAGGACCAAAAGATTCCAAGGTTAGAAGTCTAAAAATGGATGCTAGCATTTGGAGCAATGAACTCATCGAGGTGAGTCCTATTTAACCTGAATGGGGTTGTGGTAGGGGTTCAGTTTGCAGAGACTGGGAGGAGGCTTGCTGTGGGTTTGGGTGGCAGGAATTTTTCTCGGGGCTGTTTGATAAAGTTCTCACCACATTATGAAAGTGGCTTATAGCCTTTTTGATAGTAGTAACTCTTTGAGAATGCTTCCTAAATGAGATAGTTATTTTAAAAGTATAGAAGATCTTTAATAAGTACTTAGAAAGGTTTGCCAGCTTGTTTTTTTTTTTTTAATGCTAGAACTGTATATATGTGTTTGTGTGTGTGTGTGTGTGTGTTTTAAACCCAACATGGGTAAAATAATAGGAGAGTGAATGAAAACATTTGGAAAAATTTACTGTTTTTACCTTGGCCGTACTCTGTCATTAACTGTGATCAAGGCTACTTTGCTGTGTCCTGTCTCCATTTTTGGCTCCTGTTCCACCACCAAGCACTTCAGACAGCATTAGCCCACCTACTCGACCATTTAAAGTGAAGCTGTCTCAGTTTGAGTGTCAAAGAATGAAAATACTTTTGCTACAATTTGTGTTGTTTGCAATTCTTTCCGAGCTAATTTTTTTCCATTATTTAGAGTGGGTAGGCTGTATTAAAAACTGATCATAGTATCTGCTTTCATACTTCCTTTTTCTGGAATAGTTGAGTCTTTCATGTGTTTTCCTGTATTTTATACTAAGTTATGCTTTAATTTGTAATATAATTCAGTTTCCTGCAGATTCAAATACATTTTATGAACTGATATATTATGGGTTTTTTTTTGACAATTCAGCTTTTTATTGTCATTGGAAACAAAAGAGCAAATGACTTTTGGGCTGGTAATCTTCAAAAGGATGAAGAATTACATATGGAT
This sequence comes from Gorilla gorilla gorilla, assembly GCF_029281585.2. NCBI lineage: Eukaryota > Metazoa > Chordata > Mammalia > Primates > Hominidae > Gorilla > Gorilla gorilla. Next base: position 44,202,704 of record NC_073227.2, on the reverse strand, counting down.
TCACCAGTAGAAAAGAGAAAAAACTTTATTACTCAGAAATATAAAGAAGGAAAATTCAGAAAAACTCTTTTGGCATCTCTCACCAAAGAAGAATTAAATAAGGTATTCAATTAAACATAACAGCAGACATGGATTTTAATGTCTTCTTAATGATGTGCCAAGATTCTTGAGAAAAAGTAAAAAATTTTATACTATCTGACAAAATTATTAATTTTATTTTATTTCCTTTTGTGACATTATTTCAGTGGTTTCCCCCTTGTTTCATTTAAGGATTCATTGTCAAAAGAGCATAAATTCTTCCTCCATAATTGAAGTTTCCTGCTAACTCTTGTTGCCACAATCTGAGGATTTGGAAGCAAATGGGATCCAGTAAAGTGAAGTCTGAGGACTGATATAGTGTGGGAAGAAAGGATGAGAAGAGATGTAGAGGCAGCTTATTATTTCAAGGCAAAAGAAAAAGAAAGGATTCTAGCAGTTCCTATTGTTTGTACAAAGATGATATATAACATAAGTCAATAATATTTTTTATTGCCTCCTTCTCACTGTTCTTCCTCCTTCCTATCCTCGGCCCCTGAGGGGAAGATCCTGAATTTGCTTTGCACTCATCTTTCAATTTCCCATAGCACTTAATAATTCAAATATTCTGCAGCTCCTGATTAGATTGGAAAATATATATTAACATTCACATGAAAAACACTTAATGGTTACTTCATTATTATATTGAAATATTTTGATTCTCTGCGCATCAGTCATTATCATAGTATGTAATCATAAAAATGTCTTCCAAAGCAAGTATGATGGATTAGGTTTAGAAGGAACATCATAGCAACCAAACAATGAATTGAGACCTGGAGGTCTTGGGTTGTAATTTAAATTCACATAAACCAGGCCTTTTGTGCCTATTGCCTAATTCATGGCATAATTATTATTAGCCGCCTTAGGATAAAAGGAATACAGACTTTATCCCATACATGAAATTATCAGACTTTCACTCATTTTAATAGCTAGAATCTTATTTTCTTTCCTTAAGATGTATATTTTCTTTTAATGACCAGGCTCTATGTGCTGCTGTAGTGAAACCGGATGTTCTAGAAACAATGGCTTTGCTGTTCAGTGGAGCAGATGTCATGTGTGCCACCGGAGACCCCGTGCATAGCACCCCTTATCTGCTAGCCAAGAAAGCTGGGCAAAGTCTGCAAATGGAATTTCTCTACCATAACAAATTCTCAGGTTCGTCACTGTCTCTTCATTAACCTGGTCTCTTCTGATAGATCCGTAAAAGGACTGAAGCATAAATCTATTGATTTTTCAAATAAGAGAAACCATCAGAATGAAGAAAAATGTAATTACCAAAAAGATGGAGATGCCTAAGACTATTTTTTATATCATTTCAATAAAAAGTTTAGGAAGTCAATCTTTTATGTTCCCGTAATCTTATAAATGGAAGATTAAAATAGCTAATCCCACATAATCATTTCCACCAACATTAAATCCGATTTTCATATATGAATAATAAATATGGCTTAAGTGCTTATTTGCAAATTTTATGCAAAGTAAAATAAATATCTCTCTGTAATTATTCTTTGGTAAATTTGAAGTAGTTTTTCTTCTAGCTCAAAACTCATGTACATATTATGAACAAAAGGAAAATTGTTTACATTTTAGATTTCTTGTGCCTTATTTCTTTAATTTTTCTAGATTTCCCTCAACATGATATTCATTCCGAGGGTGTATTAAGTCAAGAGTCTTCCCAGTCCACATTCCTCTGTGACTTTTTATATCAAGCTCCTTCTGCTGCTTCTAAACTCTCTTCAGAGAAAAAACTGCTTGAAGGTATTTTTTCTATTCCTTTTAGATATTATCGGATAAAAACTTTATTCCATTATCAAAACAATTAGGTTTAGATTTTGATTTTTTTGAGATGTTAGATTTGATCTCCAAGTAGAGATATTTTTGAGGATTTATAAACGCTTCTAGGTACAAATATTATTTCATGTACTGCAGCAGGGATTTGCCATTGGTTGGAATGCTGAGTGAATTCTCAACAGAATTCACTTATGTCTACCTTAAGGCTAACCAATTCTGTTTCAAGTTATAAAGGTTATTCCTTTATAACTCAGCCCCTTTCCTTAGGGATGGACACCCCAACTGGCTCACAAGATAATGTAGATAAATGTGAACACATAGGAAGAAATGCAAGTTTTTAGTACATATTCAATTAGAGTACTAAGTAATATCAAATAGTTCAGTTTTTTTTTTCTGATGAAAAGTGTGTGTGTGTGTTTAAGTAAAATAAAACTTAAGCTTGGTTTCAAAAAATGATGGGAATCTGATTTAACAATATATTCTAGGTTTGGGGAATTATCTGAGCAGAGTTACAATGGGGCATTTATTCATTTATCCTTCCAACTCCTTGTGTCAAACCAATGCTAGGTATCGGGATTTTAGAAATGACTAAGACACAGTCCTTATGCTCATGTATATACATTGGAACAAATCTGAGAAATATAGGCAGGAGAATATAATGCAGTCTGCCTTACTGTAACAAAGAGTGTAAGAGAGATTAAGCTGTACATGCCAATTGATGGTGGTCATTGATCGGGCTCAGGAGCCTAGCATTAATTCACTAGGTGGTATAGTTCAGTGATATTACTCAGTCAAAAGAATGATAGGATGACAAACTCACTGTAGAGTGTTAATCCTCATATATGTGATTTGAAGTTCTTATTTCAATATAAAAGCTTTATTTCCAAATATATATATATATAATATATCTTAAAGCAGAATTATGTTGGGATTAACTATGCATTATTAGATTTTCCTGAAAAGAATAGCTGTCCTGTAGTGAGTATGTACTATGTGTAAGGCATGCCTTTAGATACTTTATATACATTAATTGTAATCCTCATGAAAGTCTGCAAGATCGTTGATGTGATGTCAGTTTTCACCTGAATAGTGAAGCTCGGCGTGAAGCAGAATTTTACACCTGATTTGTGTTATCATTGTTACAGGAGCACTTTGGCTTTGGTCAAAGCGTGACAGCCAGATGACAGTAGAATGGCAGAGCATTTTTATCCTTTGAATTAGATGTTTTTGGTTCTTTCGACAATTGGTTTTTGTCATCCTTTACTCAGCCTAACCAATAGTAAATGTCAGATTTTACTGAGTTTTTTTTTTTTGTCTTCCATTTTTACTGTCAGTATTATCCCTAAGTAGTTAAAAGATAAGTGATCAGAAGATGAAAGTTCTTGGACGGTCTGTGAATTGACTATATCAATCATCAAAATAATTAAGGTACTTTCAGAAAAGTTTAGGAGAACGTTTCTTCTAAATACTGGGATATCACAGACTTACTCTTCAAACCACTTAACTTTTATAAAGATCGAATGGGGATTGAAACACCAGATTTTCTTCCTAAGGCTTTTCAATATGTTGTAAGCATTCTGCAGGTTAAAAATAAGCTTTATTTTATTTTTTGGCAATTGTGGTTATAATATTTATAAACTTACTAGTCTTCTTTAATATTTTCTTGAAACAGATTGGTTTTTAAATTTACTTGAGTACCTCATTGATGTAATAAACAATTGTAACTAAATAATTCCTTTTTTAAATATATTAACAATGGATTTTTGGTTAAAATTTATTTAAATAAGAAACTGATGCATTATCTGTATATGTAATTTAACTAGGGATATTTTTCCATTTTAAAACATTGCATTTTAGGTAATACAAAAGTGAGCTTTTGTATTTTGTCTGTATAATTCAATAGCAGTGATTTTAGTGAACATAATCTGGCAGGGTATTCTTTGATTGTCTTAATATCTTCCATCCAATTTACCAGCAAATTCTGTCATTTCAAACTCAAAATAGATCTTGAAGCAGTTGGCTACTCTTCATTTCCACTGAAGTCCTCCCAGCCACAGTCACCATCCTGACCTACCTATGCTGCAGTGCCTTCCTTAATTGTCTTTCTGTATTTACCCTAGCTTCCCTTCAAAACTGTCTCCAAAAAAGAGGCTTATCTTTTTTGTTTTCCTTCCTTCCTTCCTTCCTTCCTCCTTCCTTCCTTCCTTTTTCTTTCTTTCTTTTCTTTCCTTTCTTCTTTCTTTTCTTTCCTTCTTTCTTTTCTCTCTCTCTCTTTCCCTCCCTCCCTCCCTCCCTCCCTCCCTCCCTCCCTTCCTTCCTTCCTTCCTTCCTTCCTTCCTTCCTTCCTTCCTTCCTTCCTTCCTTCCTGCTTTCCTTCTTTCCTTTTTCTTTCTCTTCCTCTGTCGCCCAGGCTGGAATGCAGTGGCACAATCTCAGCTCGCTGTAACCTCTGCCTCCTGGGTTCAAGTAATTATCCTGCCTCAGCCTCCTGAATATCTGGGATTATAGGCATCCACCACCACACCCAGCTAATTTTTGTATTTTTTAGTAGAGATGAGATTTCACCATGTTGACCAGGCTGGTCTCAAACTCCTAACCTCAAGTAATCTGCCTGTCTCAGCGTCTCAATGTGCTGGGATTACAGGCATGAGCCATTGTGCCCAGCCAATTATCTTTAAAAATGGAAATCACACAGGTAGTCAGGAGGCTGAGGTAGGAGGATTGCTTGAACACAGCTTGGGCTACATAGGAAGACCGTGTCTTCTAAAAGTAAACAACAACAACAACCAAACAGGAAAACTGATCATGTAATTACATCGCTCAAGTATATTTACTGGCTCCTCGTTCCAGAATATAACCTTATTTTTTATTGTGACCTAAAAGACCTTTTTAGGAGAATGGCGTGAACCTGGGAGGCAGAGCGTGCGGTGAGCCAAGATTGCGCCACTGCACTTCCAGCCTGGGAGACAGAGCGAGACTCGGTCTCAAAAAAAAAAAAAAATAAATAAATAAAAAATAAAGACCTTCTTGTACGTCCCTCCCTTCATCTCCTGCATCTACTGTTATTCCTCTCCATGGTGGTGTGGTCCTCTACATGGTTACTTGTCTGGCTGCACTGGTTTCCTCCTTATTCCTGTAACATGCCAAGTCCTTTTCTGCCTCTTCTGGACCTTTTCACCTGCTGTTCCCTATGCAAAGAGGGCACTTCCCTCAGTCTGGTTCCTTCTTCTTATTCAGGAATCAATTCAGTGCCCCCTAGTTAGTGAGGCCTCTCTGGCACCCTGCTAAAGTGTGAGCCCACTGCCAGCCCTTCTCTTTCATAGGATGCTGTGTATATTTGTCCTACCACTGATCACATGGAGATGATCCTGTTTCCATTTATTTGTTTCTCCCCCTGAAGTGAAAGCTCAATGAGGCATCAGCTTTTTCTAGCTTGTCAAGGATTATCAAATCTTTGATACCCCAAACAGTGTCAGCACATGGTAGGACACGATAAATATTTGTGGAAGGAATGAAGAATCATTTTTTAGGGAAGTTACTACTAGTGTAAATGGGTGACTCATATATCAATATTTTTGTTTTGATCTGTGGATAAAAAGATATAATTGCTGGCACAAAGCATATTTTGTGCAGAAAGCCCCTATTTACAAATAAACAGGAAAAGTTGAACTATCCAGAAAAACTTCTGAATTTGTTTCTTTTTCACCCTTGAAGTTTGTGCAATAGTGTTGTTTCTGTTGAACATCAGATTTATGGAAAAAAATGAATTATTTGGAAAGTTTTAGAGATTAAAGTGTGGTTGTCACCTTTGCCTCTGAAAGCAAGCACCTGGATGCTACCACTCCATCAGCACTTGTCAGGACAGTCATAGAGCAAAATGATTAAAAACAAAGACAAAAGTCTGGGAATAAAATGCATGCAGTCCCAGAGTTACAGAGGCTTCAAATTGTCAGTTCAGGTTTTTAAGATTTGAAGTTTTTCTAGCCTCTAGTTATGAAGGCTGATCTGTATTTTTCTTTCTTTTTTTTTTCCTTTTCAATTTAGTGTTCATGAAAAGAAAGATGGATTGCTTTTGTTGAACCTAAGTACACAGTTGAATAATAGCATCCTGGTTTTGTTTTCCCTTTTCCCACCTCAACCATATTTTTTCCCTTGATATCTTACCTTGATTTGTTTACATAGTATTTGATTTTCAAAAAGAAAGTGGTTGATTTGGATTACTAGAAATTCTATTTCTGTTTATATTTAACTTTGTAGATTAGCATTGAGGAATTTTGAAGATCTTTTGTTCTGTGAAATCCTAGATTGTATAGCTTAAACATGTTTTTCCAAGGCTAAATCACATGTATTTTAAATGAAAAGGATTACTAATGTATCTTACTGTTTGTAGTGGGTGCCGAATACTATTAATTTAGGAAATTCCTCAACATGAAGCAAATTCATAGTTTCAAAAATAATAGTTTTGTCTTAACTACCTCAGATGTATTGTACACATTCTTTACCGTAATACATTTTTTGAGTTGAATGTATATAGTTCAAGCATATAACAGATACAGTGAGTAACTGTTTGCAAGCATTAAGAGGGCAGCTTCCAGAACCCACCTGCCTGTTAGGTTAAAGGAGCAACTTTCAGAACCCAATTGCATGGAGTTCCTTCCCCAGCTCTGATGCTAAATACTTAGTGTGACCTCAGGAATGTTGATTAATGTGCCAGTGAATGTGCCATTCCTAATGTGACCTCAGGAATGTGCCAGTGAAAAGGGTACAAGGAAGGGGCACAATATAACTGACATAATTGGGTTGGTCTGAGGATTCAATGAGTTAAAGCATGTAAAATATGTAGAACAGTGCATGGCACATAAATATGATGATGATGGTGAAGAAGAGGAGCAGTGAAGGGCTTATGTTTAAACAGTTTCCCCTGGCTTCCAGTTAGCCTTTGAGTTTAGGTATGTTGTCCTGTAGGCTGTAGCTGACAATCAAGGTATCCAACTATATTATGCATATCATTCCATGGTAGCATTTCAGTGGGTCACCTCTGGGGAGTTCTTTACCTGTGCTTGAGTAAATCCTGACGTAATGTTTTTCTTCACTGATCTCAACATGAAGATTGAATTGAAAGAATGAATAACCCCTCTTGCCAATCCACTAACTTTACTTGCATCTTACATATAAGTTCCTGTTTATGGAACAGCTGAGTCCTGAGTGTCATTCATTCTGTGGCCCCAATTTTATGTTGGTAGACAGCTTCCTTTAACAATTAAAATGACTTGTGGAGCAGAGAGGGTTTCATGGAGGGTACCGACATTTCTCAAAGTCAGATTTAGGAGTGAATATCTAAATTGGCCCAAGCAGACCAGTATCATTCAACATAATCTTATTAAACCTTTAAATTGCTTCCCATATCAATGGGAATGTCACGATTTCCTGTCACAGCTTTGTTATTATAAACCCTCAAAGACAATACGTGCACCTGCCTTGTCTGACTTCTGGCCCATTTCACTTACAAAAATAAAGCTAAGAAATGGTTACAGAAATGAAAATGCTACAGGACTGACTCTCCTCAAGCTTATTATTCTAACTGAAAATGAGTTTGTACATACCCTTTTAAAGAGATCTGTCATTTGTTTCCCATTAGAATTTACATAATGAGATCTGCAGTCACATTTATGTTATGCTTAATTCATTTGGCACTGTTTGTTTAAGACCTTTGAATGGCTCCCACTTGTCTAAGTGAGAGAGGCACAAACTCCTGAACACCTGTCAAGTGAGACTCTTAGGGTCTGGCCTCTGCCATGAACCTGCAATCTTGTTTCCCATTTCCCAACTTCACGTGTAATCTGATTCTCTGGGCAAATAGAGTTTTTGCAGTTTCACCTTTCTATGACTTCCCTCATACTGTTCTTTCCTGATATTATGGAAGGATTGTAGCTCTGAATGCATTTTTTGCTACTTTAGAAACATGGCTCCTAAATCATAAGGGATTATTTTATAGACATTTTTCTTTGCAGTTTTTTTTTATCACTTCAGTATGGTGGGGGGGGCTTACCTCCTTGAATGCTTCTAGTCTACTAAAGAGACAACCTGCTGATTATCATTTTGGACACATCTCCCCTTTCATTGGATTATAAGCTGCCTGAGAACAGGGGTGGATCTCCTAATCTATGCCAGTGATTATCTATGTACTGAATAATTATGCATTTTTTATTTATTCTCTTACGAAGATTCTTCTGGACATCTGAATACATTGTTTTGAAATTACTTCCAAACTCCCTTTGATTCGTATTTTGACTTTACCTTTTCTTATATTTTAGAAACTCACAATGAGTGTTCATTTAAAAATTGTGGCTTTTCATGATTTTTATCTAACTGTGCAGGACATACACTGTGACTCAGGATTTGAGGGCCCTGGAATTATATTTCACCTTTGACCAGGAATTGCTTTGGTCTCTGTTAACTTTCTTTTCCAGTGTCCATAAAGGATTCGTTTATGCTATTTGCTTCTGCCAGTTATGATTGGACTTTTCATTTGGTAATTCATTTTCAGAATACTCTGTCTTATCTAGCTCTCTAGGTGTCACTGTTTTAATGGTTACTCCTTGTGATTGTTTTTTGAAGCCAAATACATTGTCTTATTTTCTTTCATGTCACCCTCACACCCACCTAAGATTCTAATCATATGCTAAAGGAAAAATTTGAAATTAGTTTAATATATTCTTAAACTTTTAAATTAGTTTGACTAATAATTTGAGACTTACAGAAAAGTTCTAAGAATAGCTCAAATAATTCTCACATACATTTTACCCAGATGTATCAATTATTAGCATTTTACATTTGCTGTATTTTTCTTTCTGTGTATGTGTATATATATGCCTATGTATAATACACATACATATGTATCATATGTATGTATATACGGGTATGTATTTATTTATCTCACACTTTATATACACACTTAAAAGTAAGTGGCAGACATGATACCACTTTACCTTTAGTAATTCAGTATGCATTTCTTAAAAAGAAAGGCATTTATAAATAATGCCCTAAAGTAACAACAGAACAGTAATCCAGCTTCAGAAATTATCTAATATATACACTTTATCCATTATATCTAATATATAGACCTTAGTAGTCTTAATGTCTGTAGATCTAATCTATATTTTAGGTGATGTTCTGATTTAGCCTGCAGGTGGTAATGTGCTGACTTCAGTATAAGATGAATTTGAAATCTTCTGAACAAGCATTAAGAGCCCTGCAGATTCTGATCCTTCTTCCTTTGCATACCTACCATAAGCTGCAGTCTCACTTTTCATGCTACGTTTTTGTTTTCCTTTTAATACTCTACAGACATTTCATTCTTTGCAGCTTCAGAGTTGTTTTTCAGCAACCTCTTTACAGCTCTGCCTTCTCTGGTTATCAATGTCACAGTCATTTTTGTTTTGTACATTCCTTGCTACTAGATTGTAAATTCTTTGGAGAGCAGAGAATGTGACAACTTTATATCCCACGCAGCAATAACATATACTTTATGTGAAATAGGAAATTAATAAATTTATTTACTTGCATCCAGCCATTATTTAGAAGTATGTTTTTGTTTTTAAAATTGGATTCGTGATTAGCTCAATTTGTTATTTGTTTTGTTTCAAATTCTTAGAGACAAATAAAAAATGGTGTGTTTTGGAAGGAGGCTTCTTGAGTTACTATGAAAATGATAAGTCTACCACACCTAATGGCACCATTAATATCAATGAAGTTATCTGCCTGGCTATACACAAAGAGGACTTCTATTTAAATACTGGGTAGGTCTGTCATTACACAATTAGGAGGTAAAAGGTATTTTCAGATAATTATAACAAGTAATGAGAGTTTTGTTATCATTTTAGTTCTTTAGTTGCTTCTAATAGAAGGATTGAATGGTTTTTGAAGCTTACTTATCTTGCACCTTCTGAAATTTCTTTTGGGAATTCACTACAAAGTAGGAAGACTAAAATATTTATAGTAGGTAATATGAAGTGCCAGAATCTTCGAATCAAATCTTATGTAATTTTTTTTTTTTTTTTTGAGATGGAGTCTCGCTCTATCACCCAGACTGGAGTGCAGTAGGCGATCTCGGCTCACTGCAACCTCCGCCTCCTGGGTTCAAGTGATTCTCCTGCCTCAGCCTCCCGAGTAACTGGGATTGCACGTGCTACCACACCCAGCTAATTTTTGTATTTTTAGTAGAGATGGGGTTACACCGTATTGGCCAGGCTGGTCTCAAACTCCTGACCTCAAGTGATCCGCCCACCCCGACCTCGCAAAGTGCTGGGATTACAGGCGTGAGCCACCGTGCCTGGCCAAATCTTATGTAAATGTATAGCATATCACTTATGACCATTGTAGTAATTTAATTTTGTTATTTATTTAAAGTAGTGGACTAGTGGTAAAATTCATTTATTCGTTTAATGAGTATCATAATTAAAACAGGTAAGAAAGGAGAATATTCTATGACGATCTGTTCACATTAAAATAAACAATATTTAGTAGCATATTGAAATGCTAAATTTCTTAAAGAGCTGTTTGTTAATTTAATGGTCAGAAAAAAGTAACAATGAATAGATTAAGCATTATTTATGTAATATATTTGACTCACATGTACTATGGTTTAAATAAATCTCTGTCAGGACTTTAAAAGCCGGCCATCTAAGATCTTTGGTGTGAAAGTGTCTTATCATGTTTTTTGATGTAATTAATGAAAAACATTGATATTAAAATCTGAAAAAAGTTTTATAGGAGCATAGATTTTAAATAAGATTTTTATATGATAAAGGGAAGAGATTTGCAAAGCTGTTATTTACATAAAACTACATTGAACACCTTTATTATATGATGACTAGTTGAGATGACTTGTTTTATAGTAAATCTGATTTGATTTTTGATGTGAACAAAACTGATTATCAATTGACTTGTCTTTGTTTTAATAGTGCTTTTACTCTAAATGATTATTCAATGTAATATGACTTATGGAATGTTAAAATAAGTGGATTCTATATATTAAGTTACTAAGTAGTAAATGAAATATAAAAAAGAATACTAGTTTATGTCAGTATATTAATATGTTTAAAATATTCTTGATAACATTACTGATACAAGTAGCTATGCAGAGAGAAAGTATCTACAATGAGATGTGGTTAAAAAATAATTGTTGCCATAAAATTCTTGCTGAATTGCCTCAAATAGCACATTGGAGAGTATGACCTCAATAATGTAGGCACTGAAGATTTATATAGACATATTTTAGGAAGAGAGCTGGAAGAAGTGGTAGGGAGATTGGAGGAAGAGACTAATTGTTGGGAATTTAACTAGAGGAAGAGGGTGAACTGCTAAGATTAAATGACTGACTGGACAAGAGTTGATGTTAAGGGGAAGAACAAGTTACACTCAAGGGTTTTGAGTTTGTTGTGATGAGATTGATTGTGATGCTTCTAAATTAGGACGTGAAGGGGATACAACAGGCTTGGGGTGGAAAAGAGGAGAAAGGAAGATGACTTTAGCATAGGGTATTTTGAGATTTTTAGATAAGAATAGCACACATACTTAGCATGTGCTAAGAAATAAATGGAGTTGTGAATGAGGAACTCAAGACAGAATTCAGAGCATGGGATGTCGCTTTAATTTTATCTATAGTAAGAATAAGAAATTTGGGGTAAGTTGAGATGATGAAAGGAAAATTTATCTTTCTTAGGAAAACTGTAAGATTTAATGCTTGATGTGTTTGTGTTCTGGAGGGCACCTGCTGTGTGACTGGGACCATTTGAAGTTAGACCAGAAGAGGGTTAAAAACTGTTTGGGCAATGTTTGCTTTGAACAGTTCGTCAGAGTAAATCAAGAAGGAGTGGTGAGAGAGGGAAGAGGAGACCAAGGAGAGCCCTTTGCTACATCAGTCAACTGATGAGTGTCCAGGGCGTAAACAAAGTGATACAATAGAATGACTAAGTGATTATACAAAATATTCCTTTTGTCCAATCCAGTGTGTTCCATTTACCTCATTTGAATAAAATGCAAACCATTAACAGAATCTAATAGGATGATTTCACAGCAGTAGTTTATTTTAAAAGGAATTTAATTAAAAACATGACCTTTGTGTTATTCATTTTCTTAAGAGCTAAACATAACTGGTAGTATCTTTTTATTTGTGCATGTTTTAGGCCCATCTTTATCTTTGAGATCTACTTACCCTCAGAACGTGTGTTTTTATTTGGAGCTGAAACATCTCAAGCTCAAAGAAAATGGACAGAGGCAATAGCCAAGGTATTTAAATATTATGTTACTGCTCTAAATCCAGAGAAGATTGTGAACTGGGAGTCTGTGTTTGAGCTTCAGGGGTCCTTGAAAGTTTTATATAAGATTGTAGGAATAAAGTTCATACTTCATTAGATTTTCAAAAAAAGTAGTCAAAAGAGGTAGCTACCTTCTAGGAGCCTTAAGCAGGGAAGAAATTAAAGTAAGACTTGGAGAAATCATTCTTCAAATTAAGGCCATGTTTTTGATGGTTAGGATATTCTCAATATTGTAAAGTCATTTCTGTGTGAGTCTTATTATAGGTAGATATTTTATTCAAGGTATACACAAAGGAGAAAAGAGCAGATTCAGGAAAATATATAAATGGAGAAAAATGCTGAAGGTTGACATTTTGAAAAGTTCCACAAATCAGTTAAGAGAATGTCTTGCAGTTTCAACTCTATACATAGCAAGAAAAATGGTTTAAGATGCTGACATTTGAAAATGCATTATAGTTGTTCAGTTTTAAGACTGATAGCAAGTTTAGTTGTTTTGAATTTGGTGTTACCTTTGAATCTTTAAAATTGAAAAACTAACATAATTTGTCTACCTTCTCTCATATCAGTAGATAGGGAAGGGATTTCCTATTTTCACTGTCTTTATTACTTTTTTGTATTTGTTTTAACAGCATTTTGTTCCCTTATTTGCTGAAAACTTAACAGAAGCTGACTATGATTTGATTGGTCAACTCTTCTACAAAGACTGCCATGCCCTGGATCAGTGGAGAAAAGGCTGGTTTGCTATGGACAAATCCAGCTTGCATTTTTGCCTTCAAATGCAAGAAGTTCAGGGAGATAGAATGCACTTAAGAAGACTGCAAGAGCTAAGTAAGAGCTTTTTTCTTCCCTTATCTTTGGAACACTTTTCTTTGTTGCATACAATAATGATAGCCTTTAGTAAGATCTTGATGGCTTACTCCCAAACTTATGACTAAGCAGTATTAATATTTGTGTCTTCATGGGTGTTTATTGTAGTGTTTTAAAAAATAAATTTTTGCTTTTCATTCTCCCTTCAGCAATCAGCACAATGGTTCAAAATGGGGAAAAACTAGATGTTTTACTCTTGGTAGAAAAAGGGAGGTAAGTGCCTTTTTGCTTTTTATTCTTTATCTCAACAACTCTGGGCAGTGGGATTTTGTTTTTTGTTATTATCTTGAGGGAGAAAACAATATTTTAAAACCTGTTGAAATTTTCTGAATCATATAAATATACATATATAGTATATATTAGCTCTCTTTGGAAAGACTATACCAATGATATTTACATATTTTTATAATTTTTATGACAAACTTATTGTGATCAATTATTGTATAGTTTTCTATAGACCTAGATTCCTCTGTGACATTTGCATTTAAATATTTGGAAAGCAGTTTGGTAATTATAAATATATCTTCATTTTAAGAATATGATGGCTATAAATTATATTCTGAATTATCTATGCATGTGGGTCATGCATAGCTAAAACTTGATTTCTTGAATTTATTCAGTTTTTCAGTAACTATTAAGCATCTACTGTGCATCAGGGACTCTTAAAGGTATTGGTGATATCATGATGAGTAAACAGACAAGTCCCTACCATCATGAAACATGTATATTATTAGGGAAAACAATGTAAGCAGACAAAAATAATTATATGCTATTCTGTCCATCAATTTTAAATTCTACACAGAAAAATAAGCAATATAAAAATAGTCTGATGGGATAGTATCTGTGTTTGCTAGCTAAGAAAAGAGATCTTGAATGAAAGAGCTTCATAAAGCGAAAAAGTAAACTTTGCAGTAATCCAGATAGAGTATTTCAGGTGTAGGGCCAAGGGTGTTTGAAAACGCTAAGAGTGTGTTGTGCTTGGCATGTCCAAGTTCTGCAAGGAAGCTGTGGTGGCTGGGAATATTTGAATGAAAGAGAGAGTGGGAAGAAATGATTTCAGAGGTACCCACAACCTGATCATGTAGGGCCTTATCGGTCATGATGTGTGAATATTTGAAATTTAATCAAAATATGATGGGAAGCTGCTCAGTTTGAGAGCTGGGAAGTGGAATGGTCTGATTTATGTTTTTACAGGATTACTCTGACTCCAGATGAATAAGCTTCTGGGGGACAAAAGTGAAAGTGGGTGTTTAGTCAGGATGCTGGGCAGGAAAGCAGTGACTTACCTGAGAATAGGAGTGAGTGGATGTTTTGTGAAGTTAGAGGTGTCAGGATCTGCTGATGAATGAATAGATAAGTGTAAGAGTCAAGGATGATCCCAGAATTTTTGACCTGAGCAATTACTGAATTATGGTGCTGTTTTTTTGAGAGAACAAATACTTGGAGAATAGAGGTAGGATATTAGTAAGTTTAAGACAGTAGATCAAGAGTTTGGTTTTGGTAACTCGGAGATGTCTCTTTGGTGGCAAAGTGGATCTGGTGAGTAAGCAGTTGAATACGCATGTCTAAAATTAAGTGAAGAGGTTGTATCTGGAGATATAAATTTGGGAGTCACCACTGTGTTGACGCTATTTTGCCAAGGAACTGGAGAGGTTCACCTCGTAGAGAGTATAGATAGAAAAGAGAGTTGAAGACATAGCCGGAGGTCCCCCAATATGTAAAGGTCTAGAATAGGAGGATGATCACACAAAGAAGCCTAGGAAGGAGCATCCAGGGACATACCAGAGCAATAAGGAGGACAGTTTCTTTTATTTTTAATTTTGGATTCAAGGGGCACATATCTACATATGTGCAGGTTTGTTGCATGGATATATTGTGTAGTGCTAGGGTTTGGGATTCTATTGAGCCCATCACCCAAGTAGTGACCGTAGCACCCAATAGGTAGTTTTTCAGCCCTTGCCCCCTTCGGTCCCCACTTTTGGAGTCCTCAGTGTCTATTATTTCCATCTCTATTTCCATGTAACTCATTGTTTAACTCCCACTTATAAGTGAGTACATGCAGTTTTTGATTTTCTGTTTCTGTGTTAATTCACTTAGGATAAGGACCTTCAGCTGCATCCATGTTGCTGCAAAGGACTTGACTTCATTCCTATTTATGGTTGTGTAGTATTCCATGGTATATATGACGACATTTTCCTTAGCCCGTCAACCACTGATTGGCACTTGAGTTGATTCCATGTCTTTACTCTTGTGAATAGTGCTGTGATAAACATATGAGTTCAGGTGTCTTTTTGGTAGAACCATTTTTTTTCCTTTGGATAGATACCTAGTAGTGGGATTGCCGGATCAAATGGTAGTTCTATTTTTAGTTCTTTGGAAAATCTTCAGACTGCCTTTCTTCTTCAACAAATTGGTTTTTTTCCCCTTGGCTTCTTGTAATTTGCTTAAAAAAACTCTTAATTACACTGGTTCAGTATGGTTTGCTCTATAATAGTGCAAGATAATTTGTATTCTTACAATAAAGTAAGCTAGAGAAAAGAAAATGCTATTAAAATCATAAGAGAAAACATATTTACTATTCATTAAGTGGAAGTAGATCATCATGAAGGTATTCATCTGTGTCGTCTTTATATATGTAGGTTGAGGAGGAGGAGAGGTTGATCATGCTGTCTCGGGGGTGGCACAGGCAAAAGAAAAATCTGTGTATAAAGGGATCTGTGCAGTTCAATCTTATCTTGTTCAATGTTTAACTGCGATATAAAAATATAGCTAAATAAGCCTTCATTTGATTATTTTCATTGCTGTGACAAGGATAATGACTTTCAGTGGTTATCTGAACCTGCCTTTCCTTCAACTTCATGGAACGACATCAAGAGCTTTATACAGCGAGCATATTGCTGATTAGATATTTATGTCAGATTGTGTTTTTTAGCTTCTAGGCATAATTAGGACTTTGCATTTTTACTTATTTCTTAGATTATTATGGTTAATGATACTTTAGATTCTTATTTTTGGTACTAGATGATGATTTCACTATACTGTGAGAGTATTGTTAATTTTATGTCCGGAAATAATGAGGAATTATTAGGTATAGATAGGATTTGACACTAAAATACTAGCATAAATGCAGTTTTAAAATCATTTATTAATATTTATGGAATGCCTACTAACTGCTACTTCCGTGGCAGGAAAATAAATAAGGTAAACAATTCAAACTTGGTGTCTGACCCCTCAGAGCTTATGTTCTTAAACAAATAGACAAGTATCAGCTTAACAAATGTGTTTATCGTTTTCATTTTTTCAGGTTATTATAACCAACGTATTTTTGTACCCTTTTTTTTTAACCTATGGAGTATTTGGCCAATGATACATAGGTTTTAATTAAAATGTAGCAAACATGGATTAGAATGATTCAGTTTGATGTAATTCTATTTAGTGCTTACTGCATGCAGTCCACCCCCTCATAAATGGAAGATATGGAAGCCAGAGCACTAAATGTTTTATTATTTTGTACGTTTTGATCTTACCGCTGGGACTGCAGAAATCAGGAGATGAAATTCATTTGTAATATTATTTTTGAGTTCATGGAAAAGTAGAAAACTAATGAAATTCCAAAATAACGGTCACAGACAGTTAATAACGTTTTTGGTAATTGAAAGTTTTTGTCTACATGTGTTGCTAACAAGTTATGTTGAAAGTATTTTTATGAAAGTGAAGAGTAATAATAGGAGTGGGAGAAATGTGAGGATAAATATAACCAAGTTATTTTCTGTAAATCTCTTCGTATAGCTAATGTACCACCCCCACCATTTAAAAGCAATTATATTATCACATGCTTCTGTCTTTGGTTTACTTGCTTTTCCTTTTTACTCCAAATCAATAATCATCTGATAATAACAGTGATGACAATGGGGGAAGTTACCATGTGCCAAGCCCCATTTTAAGTACTTAAACAGCCTTCTTTTGCCTATATGGTATTGAGGAAAATAATTCATTTTGAAGTTAAAGTAAGGTCAATTTGTAACTTAAATATTTTTTTAAAAATCAAGTGTTCAATATTAATTTACCAATACCTTTGTAGAGATCTTTCTCAGGATATAAAGCAACAAGTGTTCTAGGAGTCTGGATAGACACTATAAGTTACTAGAATTCAAAATTGAAGCATTTATTAGAAAAATAAAAATGTTTACTAGAAAACATTTTTATAAAATTATTAGAAAACCTGTCCATAGAATTCCTACCTAATTGAAAATGGAGTAGAGAGAAGGGAGGTCCACAGTGTGCATTAAAGTAAAGAATCTGCACAATAGATGCCAAGAATGTGAGGTTATGAACCCTGATAGAACAAGAACAAAGACTATACATACGTGACAGGCACAGCACCCTGTATGGTGCAAAACAGAGTCTCATATCTACTTATTTATGTAGACACATAAACATATGTTTGTGTATTCTGTGACTACATAGACATCATATAGGAAATAGTGGAAAAAGGAGCAGGTTTGGGAGAGAGCCTGGGAGATAATGAGTTTAAGACATGTTGAGCATGAGATTCTTATAAGACATCTAAGAATAAATTGATGGGAGAAAGTTATTTTTTATGGATAAGATATTCATGAAAAGATTAACAGATTGGAGATACAGATTTTGGAGTTGACAGCGTAAAGAAGGAAGAAAGTGAAATTACTTAGGGTGATTCTGTGGAAAGAGAAAGGAAGAAGTCCTGTGTTGGAGCTTTGATGACTATACATCATTTTGGGTTAGGGGAATTTGTCAGGGAGAAGTAGCTGCTTGTTTCCTCAGAGAGTGAGGCCAGAAACTAAGAGAGAGTACAAAGTGTTACAAAGCCCAGGAAGAGGGTGTCTCAAAAAGGAAGGATCAGTTAAAAATGTCAAGTGCTGACAGAAGGACATGCCCAGTGAGAATACATACTCCATGAGATAAGTGATTTGGAGTCCATCTGGTGACTTGGGGGAGAGCAGAAGTGAACAGGCAGGTACTAGATCAGATTAAGAATGGAAATTGAGTAAACCAAGACAGCTGGTGAGGTCACTTTGTCAAAGATATCTGGAGGGAGGTTCATAGGATTAACGAGGTAAGGGATTTGACCCAGAAAGGGCATATATGTGCAGTTTGTTTTCAGATGGCTTGAACTTATACAAGTTTAAATTTTGATGGAAAAGAAACAGAAAATGGGAGAGATTGAAGGTCTAAGAGAGAGTACAAACAAGAGAGCAAGATCCCTCAACTGCAAAAGTAAGAAAAGAAGAATTGTTGGATGATTTTGGATGTTGATAGTTTTCTCCATGTGGTAGTGGGATGTTGAGAGAGATACCAGTCAATTTTCAATTGCTTTGTGAACTAGGAGATAAGAGTGATGATCCCTGAGCTTCTGGCATGGGTGATGCTATGAATGATAGTATCATTTGCCAAGATAGAGAATATGCACTTCTCTCCCAGTACTCAAACATAGCTAGTTAATTATAGCTGTGATTGTTGAAAAGCTGTTTCAGTACCATGCCAAAATGAGAAAATTTCATTGTACCACCCTTGTTTTCATCTCCCTTTTGATCTATTAGCCCTTTGGGAAATGATGACTGACAGCAATGGTAGATTCTGTTAGACTTGTCAGTGACAGATAAAATTGTGGCTTTTGGAAGTAACACAACTTCCAATTATTTATACTGTTGGCCTATAGAGATAGTGTGAATAATTGAAAGAAAGAGAAACCAACCAGCTATAAGCTTGAGCCTTATATTTTTGCTAGTAACAGCTTGAGCCAGAAATGTAAATCATACATAAGTTTAATGAATTAATTTCACATATTTTTCCTGTTCTTATCTACCTTTGATTAAAATGCTAAACTACATTAATGTTTCTTAAAGGCAAGGAGGAGAAAGAACCCCCTAAAGTGGAAATGTTCATAAATTGATAATTATCCCCTGTATATAGTCACTATTTAGATAGATATTTTAATCTTCATGGTCATTTTCTCATATGCATAGCATGAGTGTCTTTAGACAGAAAAATATTGCAATAATATTTTCCACACAACAGCATTTTTGCTCTAAAAAGCTCTAAACAGAAGGTGTTCCAGATGGTGTCGTTTTAATGTGTATTCCTTGTATACTTTAAAAATTATTTTGGAAAATAAAGCTTTCTTGATCACACTTAGGGGTTTCTGGCATGCTATTTGATGTTGTTATTGGGACTTAGATTCTGTGCTTTTCTTTTAGGCCTTAGTACTGTTTGTGCAAATTAAAAAAATCATATTGTCAAATATCTCTTGTTAGTGAATATTCTAGACCAGGAAGGCAGAAGGCATTTTCCTGGACGGTAGGAAATTGTATCATCACTTTGACTGAAATGTTCAAGAAATTACATCTTTTTCTCAAAATTTGAGAACTATTTTTGCACTTTAACCTACATCTTCTGCATATCTTTTTCTAAGAAATAAGTTACTGTGTTTACCATTTTCACATTCCATAGCTGCATGCCCATTGCCATAGACACTTATGCTTTTGTTGAAAGGTTGTTGGTTCTAATAAACACAGTGTGAATAAGTAAACTGTGTTATCAGAAACAGAAAAGACTAGTGTGTTTTTTTGTTTTAGATTCCTTGGTTGATATATAATAAAGCGTAATACACTTGATGTCTCCCAAGCTTGACTGCATTTTAGTTTTAGTTGCAAATTCTTCACATAAAGAAGCTTAACACTGGGGAATAAACACTTTATCAATATGTTTCACAACTATGGAACAGATTACTTTTCTCAGTTTGGGAGATTAGCACCCTAAGTTTAATATTCCTTATTTCCTATCACCTTATTCCATATGATCTTTTCTCCCCCTTGAATGTGTTTTATAGCAGCTAATATGTTAGCAATACTCCAGAGGCTGAATTATCCTAAAGTGGTTTTTAAATTGTGCATGTAATTGCAAATTAAACAGTAGCCTGTTGCCCACAATATAAGCTTGACTGCTTTTGTAACTTTCTGATGATTTAATTCTTAGAGATGGCTTAATCTGAATATTGCCAAGGCAAACAAGAGATTCTCTTCTCTCATCACTCCCACAGGTTTTTAAAAAAGAAAGAGACTATTACAAAACAAATATTAAGTGATTTTATGTTAAAGAAAATTATGATGAAGGGAATGTATGTCTATTAACAAAAGGTAGATTTTAAAACGTATATTATTTGCTTCAACAATTTTGTTTCAGTTAGTTCAAAGTACCTCTGTGTACCAGGAGATAAGCTTATAAAGAAATAAGTATGATATGATGGGGAAAAAATGGACAAAAGAATGAGCAAATCCCTCTAAGATGTGTGTGTGTGTGTGTGTGTGTGTGTGTGTGTGTGTGCGTGTGTATTGTTTTTGTTTTGTTTTTTAAAGAAAAGTATTTTTAACTGGATCTACAATCCAATGAAGGACTTTAGTAGGAAAAAATGAAGGGGGCCTGAGACACTAAGGTAGTCCAAGAGGTAGAAATGATAGGTTCAGAGAAATAGGATGGGCTAGAAACAACCTCAGTATGGGTTGGCCTTAACCTTGAGTGCTTGAGGAGGACGCATGTGACAATGGTCCTGGAAGGATAGATTGATACTCTATTAGTATTTTCTATTGAATTTAATTCATAACTTGCCTTATTCTGGAAAGGATTGCAGGGTAATTCCTGAGTATTTGGAAGTTAAACATGCTTCCAAATAAGCCATACTTCACAGTAGAAATCACAGGAAAAATTAGGAAATATTTGATCAATGATAATACAATCATAACATCAAATTTGTGTGATGGAGCTATAAAACTACAAGGAAGTTGAAAGCTTTAAATGCTTACACTAAATCAAATCCTCTTTGAAGCTTTAAATGCTTACACTAAAATCCATCCTCTAAACTTTTACCTTAAAAATCTAAAAAAGAGCAAATTAGACCCAAAGTGGTTCAGAGAATGAATTGATACAGACAGTAGAAAGAATGAATAAATGGAATATATTTTAAAAAAATCTGAGCCACAAATAGCTGGTCCTTTGAAATAATCAATTTATTTAATAAATTTTTTAACTTTTTTTGGAAAAGTTAAGAAAATTGATAAAACTCTAACTAGAAGATAGGACAGAAGATACAAATCACCAGTGTCATAAAACTGTGCATCAGTTTAATATTTAAAATATAAGAAAATATTATGACCAACTTCATACCAATGAATTTAACACATTGGATATAATAAAAAAATTCTCTCAAATGCAGGAATTAGGCAAACATTCCCACCACTTCTATTTAATATTGTGGGTTTAATATGATAAAGCAAGGAAATTAGAAAAAATCACAAGTATTGGAATTATAAGTTAAAAATTCAATTATAATTTGTTCTTTAAGCAACATGGTTAATAAAATGAAATCATACACTGGTACTATTCAAAATACACGTGTCTGATAAAGCACTCATATCCAAAACATGGACAGAATACATATAACTAGAAGACAAAAACCCAATAAAATAGCAAAAAATGATGAATAGAAATGTCTAAAAGAATGTCTATGAATAGCCAACAAGCACATCTAAAGTTAAGTACCAGAGAAATACAAATTAAAACCACAGTGAGATCACACTGAAAAAACTAAGTTTTTTAGAAAGTGGCAGTGCAAAGTGTTGGCAAGTATGGTGGGATTGTAAAATAGTACATTCATTTTGGGAAGCAGTTTAGCAGGTTTTTGTTTTTTAAAATAATACAGTTGGTTTACACTTAACTATACATCCCAACAAATGAGCTGCTAGGTATTTGCCCAAAACAAGTCATAATATATGTCCACAAAATGACTCCTATACAAATATTCAAATCATCTTTATTTATAATATAAAGTGAGGAGACCCCAAATGATTTTTAGTCAGTGAATGTGTAAACAGAGTATGGTATGTGTTCATATGTGAAGTACTGATTATCATTATAAAGGGACCTATATTAACAACAACCTGAATGAATCTTAAAAAACATTGTGCTGAGTAAAAGAAGCCAGACACAAAAGAGTAATACTGTGTAATTCCATTCCTATGAAGCTTTAGAGCTGGGAAACTAATGAATGGTGAGAGAAGGCAGATAAGTTCTTGCCTAAGATTGTGGGTGGGGAAAGGAATGCAA
Organism: Gorilla gorilla gorilla; assembly: GCF_029281585.2. Lineage (NCBI taxonomy): Eukaryota > Metazoa > Chordata > Mammalia > Primates > Hominidae > Gorilla > Gorilla gorilla. Next base: position 44,180,514 of record NC_073227.2, on the reverse strand, counting down.
TGCAAAGAGTTATGAGTGAACATCGTGAGTGATGGAAATGGTCTACATATTAATCATGGTGGTAGTTACACAAGTGTACACATTTGCAAAAATATTTCAAACCATACACTTAAAATGAGTTCATTAAAAATTCTAATGACCAAACATCACTCACAGAAATAACACAATTCATACTTTTCCAGAAGAAAACAAACCCAAAAGCTTATTTGGATGAGAAGTAGGGTCTTCTCTGTGAGGCTGCTTAGGAAGTATAAAGAAAAATGCACAGCATACCCTTCTAAAGCTATCTTCCAAAGTCCTATCCATTACATTTCCAACATGCCTAGGATGCTTTTCAAGGCAGAATGTAAGGGTACAGTCTTGAAGAAGAGAAATAGGTCTTCTGTTATGAGTGGCTTTAGTAGATCATCTTTCACGTCCATTCTAATAGTGTGACTGTAATAAATTGTTCAGGAAATTCTGTTTCATGAATCTTAGGTGTGATAGGACTAAGAAGAAAGGCAACAGAAATACACATCAGCATTTCACTTCTGGAATAAGTATTTTTGGACTTGAGGACCAGAGTTTTAAATTATGGAGATCTGATTCCTCAGGTAAAGGGAGGCTCATGAACTAGGCTAGTACTGAGTAGCTCAAATGTGCAATTCCTACCTAGTTCTGATACCTTAAACACGTTGTTTCTGGCTCTTAGTTTCCTAGTCATATATGGAAAAAAAAAACTTGGCAGAGATATTTCCAGTTATCTGGCTCAAAAGCTCAATGACAGTCTAAAATGGCATGTTTCAGATGGCTTTAAATATCTTTTCCTTCAAGGGATCAGTCAAAACTTCGGCTTATGTGATTTGTTTCTAATTACATTTTTAAAAACACAGACATGTATAAAGAAGGAAACAAAATGTCCATGAGTTTTCTACACAGAGTTAATTTAACATTTTAGGAAATGCAATTGGATTTATACATATGTGCGATTATGCATTCTCTGCTCATTGTACTAAGTTTATAATATATATCTCTGGATGTAGCTAAATCACTTAACCTTTCCCTCGTTTTTGGGATTTCAACTTATTTCCATTTTTGCAATGCTCGGCTAAATCCATGTGTTTGTGTGCATGTGCACATGTGCATGAGAGAGGAACAGAAATATATTGAAAGAAACAGATATTGTGCCTTCATTTCAAATCATGTACTTATGAAAGAGTCCTGTGGTTGGAACTAATTGTCAAAACTAATGCATACGTATTTTAAGATTCTTAGAACATATTTTCAAATTTATTTTTAGAGTATCTCATCAGCCTTTAAAATGCTATGCTCATCTTGTTATACTCCAATGATGAACATTAAACATTTTAGATCTTTGATAAATTGCCTTTGACACATCATTGATTTTACATATATACGTGTATATGTGTGTGTGTGTGCGCACGCGCGTGTATGTGTGTGTCCATTCTAATAGTGTGACTTTGTAATAAGTTGCTCAGGAAATTCTGTTTTGTGAATCTTAGGTGTGATAGGACTGAGATACACACACACACGCACACACACACACACACACACACACACACATATATATTTGATTCTTAGACTGGTTTGTGGTTACATCGGCTAATTCTTTCTGTGACTTACCTTTCCATGGCTGATGACCGTATTTCCGTGGAGGACTTACTATTTTATTTTTGTATAAATCCTTAGGATATTATCTTTTCCAGCCATATTTGTAGAGTATTTCATTTGCTTTTCAGTTTTGTTTAAAATCTTTATATGAGCATATTTATTTTTTATGTGGTCAAGTTTATTGATCTATTATTTGTGAAGGCACTTCTGGTTCTTGTCATAGACTAGGCTCAAATATGATTGTTTATGCTTCATGGTTATTATATTGCAGTTTTAATATAATTGTTTTTGTTAGTCCTAGGACTTGGTTTCTAAGGTCTTATTGAACTGTCTTGATTCATTATAGCCAATAAGAATTTTTCTTTATATGGCTTTGAAGTGCCCTTTGGAATTTATGCTTAGAAAATAGACAATTAGCATAACTAATTTCTCTGTAATTAGAGTTCATCAACATTACTTTTCAGATTGTCAGGATATAAGTAAGTGTTTCTTTGGAATTCGAATCCAGGAATGTGAATTTGATAACACTTGAAATCTCAAAGTCGTCCAGCATTTGTGTTGAAAATATCTTTTGATGCTTTATTCAGTGTCCACAAATTTTAGGTAAGCATCAGAGAGGAAAGTTAGTGCACCAATGCTATTAAATGTTAAACCATCTATTGCACTACATATATATTTTGGGATTCGCCCTTTGACAAGTTGAGAAAGTTCTACTCTTCACTAATTCACAAGGAGACAGCTCAACTCGTCATCAGTGGATTTTTTTCTGACTAGAAAGAAAATTTGAAGTTCGAAAATGTCACAGTTTATGGCAGAATTATACTCATATTGTAGGAGGGCCACTGCATTTTGGATTTCTTTCACTGCTTGCTAAAACACCCGTTGTAGTTGTTTATAAGCAAATAGTTACAAAGATTTTATGTCATATTTAAAACTGAATTATTAGATAAATTATGTAAAAGTTTTTTCTCTTTACCTAAACTTGTGAATATAGCAAGACATAATTTTGATTAAGTTCACATAATCAAGAGGTTTGATATTTCTCAAAAAATTATCTGAGTTATATGATTTCAGTTAGACAAATACATCCAGCAATAGAATACTTTTGAGCTAAAGATGATATAAGATCAATGAAAAGGCTGTAGCATGTCAGGTGTATTAGTGCAAATTTCAGAATTCTTCAAAAAGAAAATTACAACACCTGGAGGTCAGGACTGCTGTAGTGTTGTGGAAAATAGAAACAATAGATAAAGATGTCAAAAAGCAAGAGATGAGGATTACAAGCACCAGTATTAGTAAAACAGTAGTAGTTATAGCAAGTTCAGATGTTAGAAATGAGTGTGGTAAGGTGCAGGTATCTTTGTCTTCTTACAGGAGCATTTCAAGAAAGAAAACAAAGGAAAGAAAGGAAGTTTTTTGTTTCTCTTTTTATATTAGATACAGTGATTATCAGAAATGTGAAAGATTACATTCCTTTTTACCCACCCCTGGCCCCCAAAGCCCCAGAATTCATGCGGTTTATTCATGCCTCTTTGGGTTGAATATAAACTAGCCCTGTCAAGTCTGAAATCAAGATTATATCGTTTTACTTTGGTGTAAATGAACTTAAAATACATCAACAATTAGTTTATGTTTCAAAGCAAACTTTGTATCTAGTGATAGGTCTTTAAAACTGCTATGTATCCACTAAATGCCAGACACTATGCTAATGACCGGAGATACTGAAATACTTTCTTTGCTTGCCTGTGTAAAGGTTGGAGTTTCGTGGCTAAAACATTCAGATAGCTACAGAAGGTGATATGATGCAGGACAAAGCCACCATTGAAAGATTGAGAAGGAGTATCTGTGACATACTAAGCATAAGAGGGAGATCAGGAACAGTGTTAAGGAGTTTTACCTGGAGTATAATTTTGGGGGAAGGTTTGGAGTAGCCAGCCAAAGAGCAGGCAATATGTATTACAAAATCCAGGAGGTGTGTGTGTGTGTGTGTGTGTGTGTGTGTGTGTTTATGTTTCCTGAGTATCTTAAGTAAAGGAGAATGACAGATCAAGTTGCAGGTAAAAATATAGGCTAGATTATGAAGACTTTTTATCTTGAAAACTCGAGAACTGTAAGACAGTGATCTGGAAGTGATGTCATTAGCTTTGCGTTTTAGATCATTCTGGCAATAGTGACGAGTAGAGATTACAGGGGTTGAGAATTGGGAAAGGAATTCTGTAAGGAGGGGCTGTAGTGACCTGAAAGAACAACATGAAGATCTGAAATAAGGCAGTCTTGGAAAGGAGAGGAGACAGAGTGAATACATTGGGAAACTGTAGTCAACAGAATTTTGTGACTGAAGACATGTGGCAGTGGTTGGGTAAAGAGACTGATCTACACTTAATTAATCCTAAATTTCTCGTGGGGTACGTGGAAAATTTTTGGTGCCAGAAGCTTGGTATGGGAGAGCAAAAGCTTTGATATGCTTATTGCACATTAAGGTGAAGATGCTCAAATATAAATATTCTTTAGTAGTATAGTTTATACATTAGTCATTAATGTGACGTCTGTTGAGTGTTGTCCTAGGTGCTATTATTATATTTATTTTGCCAATGATGAAACTGAAGCAAAAATAAGGTTGACTTGTCTAAAGTTACAAAGGAAGTAAATGGCAGAGCTAAAATTTAAGTTCAAAAAGTCTGATTGTCATTCCCACTCTCAGGTGCTCTATTCTCCTGCTTTTCAGTCACATGGAGATCTGATTTATGAAAGTTACAGCCTGGAGATAGGGATTTGGAAGTAAACTAATTTCTGTGAAAAGATGAAACTACTGGCCTGAATGGCATGTCCCTGGAGAGTCCATGGAGTTTTTGTGTGTGCTGAGGTTATGACTTTGTCATTCACAAAGAGGAAGTGAGATTGGGAAAGAGACTAAGTGACTGGAATGATAGGAGGAAAATCCAGAAAGAATTATGCTATAAAATTCAAATTGAATGCTAGTTTTTTTCTCTTTTTAAGAAATAAAATCAACGATTCTAAAACCTTGAAAAACGTAACCAGAAATATCCGTTAGAAGTCACAGGTGATAGCCACAATGGTTTTAGTTTAGTTATTCAGAAAGAGAATAAAAGAGGCTAGGGAATGAAAAGAAGTGAGACCATAAATTCAGAGAGCTTCCTCAATGCTATGGAGTGATGTGACTATACAGGCAAAAGAGGGATTGAGTGGAAGCTCGTGGTGGATGAGATAAAAGAAGAGTTTGTCTTGCATGATTGTGTGGATTTTAGGGTAATCTGTCTTGGAGTAAGATTTTTTTTTAAAGAGCAAAATTATAATTTGAAATGCTTTTTAAACTTTACAGAACATTATACATCCATGGGCATACCAAGTTGGATTTCACAGTCTGGCATACTGCAATTGAAAAAGCAGCAGGTACAGATGGTAATGCTTTACAAGATCAGCAGCTCAGCAAAAATGACGTTCCCATTATAGTGAACAGCTGTATAGCATTTGTTACACAGTATGGTAAGTATCACTGAGTTTTTATTCAACCCTTAGAACTGATTGTATCGTTCTTACAGGTTTTTAGTGGTACCTCTATTGGACTGAATTAAAACCCTTTATATTTGTAAGTATCCTAGTGAAAAATAAAGGCAGATTTACTGTTCAGCTAATTACCATTCCTTCTCCCAATAAGACTCATTTAAACCATACATTTTTACCATTTTCTCCTTCCTTTATATGCATAAAATATTACATAACATTGAAATAATCTATAATATGTACATAAAAATAGTAGATTATATGTTTTATTCAAGTAAGAAAAAATAGTAGATTGAAGACTATCTTTCAGAGATTACAAGGCTAGATTAAAGCCTACAGTGACACAACACATCTAAGCATGTTTTTAGAAGTGATGAACTGTGGAACAATATGTCAAATAATTTACTTTCTTTGGCATACATAAAGTGTGCATGTAGTTTATATTCAGAAGCATAGCTATTAATTTTCACAATTTGCGCTCATTTTCAACAGATATTTCAATGAATCGTTTGCAAATAAAAAAATACATTGATCTGTACCATGGTCCAGCTTCATGTCAGTTTTATATGCTATGTTAGTATTTTAGATATGCCTGAAAGATATCCTCTGTTCTTCATGTTTATTTTCAAATGGTTATGAGTTCCTCAAATTCCTTTTGTTGCATATGTCTTTCAGACTGTAAATTTCTTGACCCTATTTTAAATGTAAAAATGTTAAAATGTTACCATGAGCCCTTTTAACCTGTAGATAAATGCCATTTATTTAGATTACAAATGTGGAAAAGAGGAAAATGATTTGATATTTTGGATTGTATTAAACATTTTTATTCTCCTAATATTAGAGGTGTCTTTGGGTGTTTTTAATTTGAAAAGAAGGTACAAATAGTGAGAGGGCTGCAGTAAAGCATTGTGTTATTAGTTCATTGCTTCTTTATCGAGTGCTTGTTGTATGCCAGTCACTGGTCTCACTCTTAGAAACACAGTGGTGGAAGTAAAAAGTTCAAGACAAAGCTATGAATCATATCTTCTAGTATGGGAAATTGATAATACACTGATATGTAACAAAATATCAGAACTAATGATATGGATAAAGAAAACACTTTTCAGAAATTAAACTTAGGCATATTTTAATCTCTTGTTCTAGGGAGAGTGTCATTTTAAGTATTTTTCTTACTTTGTATGTAATTCAAGTGCAATTATTCATGTCCAGATTCATTATGTTTTTGTTATATATCTACTGAAAATATATACATAAGGCCCACATATTTGGGCATTACTATAAAAGTTTCCTGCTGTGATAGTATGTTCATGTTTTTCTTATTAGCTATAATCATCTGTTTACTTAAAAACAGAGGAAGGAGAATGTTACCTTCATTTGTTACAGTCACTCAGTGTTAGTACATTTTGCAGCTATACATGAATCACATATACGTTATGTTTTAGCAGGAGCATAACCTTATTGGGAATCTTCATACCACGTTAGTTTCATAATGGCATAAGGCCTTTCTTAAGCAAGAAATAATTAAAATACCTTGACTAGCTCTGACGTGGCCAATTTAATGTTTTTCTAGGGAAATCAGAATTTTCCTTGTGTTTATTTGAGTTTAAAATAACTCAGCATTCGATTTTTTCAACTAAAACTCATATATTATAACAACTTTATACCTCTGTTACAAGATGCCTTCACTTGCATGTTAGAATAATAAAGCCAATGAAAGATTGTGTTTATATAAATAGTTATACACACACATATGTACACACATCTGTGTACATACATATATTCATATATATACACATATAGTCCTATATAACATATGATGTATATGTATTATATATAAATATATGTGTCATATATTTTTATATTATATATAGTTATACATATAATTGTGTTTGTATTATATATCTACTGAAAGTATATACATAATCACATATTGGGCACTACTATAAGAAGCTTCCTGCTATGATAGTATGTTTATATCATATATATATTTATATTCAGAACGTTGGGGAAACCTCAATGCTGCCAGCATGTATAGAAGAAAGATTTGACAGAAACTTAGAAAATACCCAGTGATTATAGGATGCAGATGGTTTCATTGTAGCAATTATTTTGAACCCCCTGACCTGTGGGTTAAAATCTCAAGACCAATTTTCTGTGCTCATTGTGTCATTGTGTCAAGGTTTGAACTTGACTGAGTTCATAGTATGACTTTTAGGGCTTTAATTTTTAGAAAGTAAATTACACTAGTTCTTGGGGAAAATTATTTCAGTTATATAAACAAAATTATGTTCAAATTATTTTTCAGTTAACTTACTTGAGTGCCAGCTATTAGAAATTCATTCAGCTAGGGATATACTGTCTCAGACACTTAGTCAGTATTGATTTTTGTAGAACTTGCTTATTCTTGCATTAAGCAGTCATTTATTGAATACGTGCTGAGTAGTTCTAGGCACTGTGTAACTGGTGGATATATACAGAGGTATGTCACAGAAAATAAGACATAATTTTTGCCTTCTAGGAGTTTGCAGATTTATGAATAAGAGACAAATACATGAGCAGTTACAAGTCAGTGTATAAAATTCTCTAGTAAAGAGGTTCAGGGGGAGCTACCGGTGTCCATGGTGTAGGGGTAAATTTCACCCAGAGAAGGCGTGGGAACAGAGAGCTTCATGGATAAAGCACAGTGCTTACCGTGAGCCCTAAGAGAAAATGGGAGCTAGTTAAGAGAAGAGTATAGGGACTCCAGGAGGAGAAACAGCGTGTGCCAAGGTATCGAGTCACAAAGTTTGTGCTGGGAGCTTTGTGGTATTAAATGTGGCCAGAGCTTAGTGTGAGAAGGAGGAGTTGATCAATATAAAAGGCAACAGGTTAGACCAATTCAGGTAAGGTTTTATATAGCAAACTAAAATCCTCAAACTTTGCCTCATAGGCAGCAGGAGGGCAGTATTCAGATTTTTAAGCTTGTTGGTAATACATACAGACCTGAATTTTAGATCATGCTGTTATCATTGTTGAGACACACAGAGGGCTGCATAAGAATATGGGCAAGGAGTTGTGACAATGTAGTAAGAACTCAGTGCACAAATAATAGCATATGGGATGGAAAGGAGAGGGCAGTTCTGAGAGTGAGATCATGATGAAGAATCTATGTAATGCAGTACTGCATTTTTTGTTTTTAATGTGCTTATTGAGAAAGAAATACTCTGACTTGTAAAGGGCTAGGGAGAAGGCAATGCCGTATATTGAGGTAGAGAGGAACAAGATAAAGTACATGGTGGGGGTGGAAGGTGAGGTAGTAAACAGGGCAGGAGAATTAATTCCTTCGGGTTATTTTGATTTGCCGTAAGATGTATGGTGGTGTGTGTGTGTATGTTGCATGTATATGTAACGGTATGTGTATATATATATGTGTGTATGTGTGAAATCATGGAAATTAAAACCTGAGTTAAAATGTTTATGTAGAAGTGATGAGGTTGGATGGGTTCTCACCCAGTGGGCAGGAAGAGAAGAGAATTGAGGAGGGATCCCTGGAATGACCAGTAAATATTAGATGAGCAGAAAAAAATAGAAGACTGAGAGAGCAGTCACAGAGGGAAGGGAGAAAAAAGAGATATGAAATTATGATGTCATGAAAGTTAGGGGGTTAAAAGAATTTACAGGGATTCGTTCAGAATGTCAGATGCTACAAGGAGTTCTCCCTAGATAAAAACCGAAAAGCATCTAGAAAAAAAAGAACGTTGTTAATATTATTGATGAAGGGTGACCCCAACAGAATGGGGATTGGGCAGAGAAGCAAGATTGTGTGGTCAAAGGATTAACAGGCATGTGAGACAGTAGAAAGAATAAATATAGAAAACTCAGCCTGGCTGTAAAAGGAACAGGGAAAAGAAGCCTGGGAGGAGGCAAGGGAGGCTTTTGGGGTTTGAATTATTGTCATTGTCATCATCACTCTTCCTCCTAACCACTGCTCCTTTTATTTGATATGGAGCACTTCATGAATCAGTAACCATGAAAAAGAGGTAACCCAACTCTCCATTGGAAATAAGGTGAAGATGGGAGCATACAGAAATTAATATACAATATAGGGGCAGGTGGTTGATGACATTTATACCAGAGAGCCTCACTTTTGTCAGTGAGAAATGGAGGTAAGTTGTTTGCTGGGAGACTAAGTGAAGATAGGGCACTTTAAGAAAAAGAACATTTGAAAAAGATACTATGGAGAGCTGGAGGAAGGACTGATCAGGGGCTTGCCAAAAGCTGAGGCTGCAATGATTTGCTCATTAGGTTTACATTTTAAATACTAAAATCAGGAGTAAAAAGCCTTTCCTGCTCATGCATGTTTATATCATCTCTTGTGTAATGATTTCATCATCTTTCTTCTCATCTCAACACAAACATTTGTTTTGTTTTTAAAATATCAAACTGGCTTTTGAATTTAGACTTTTAAAATATAACTTTTTTTTTAAACAAAGGTTTAGGATGCAAATATATCTATCAAAAGAATGGTGATCCTTTGCATATAAGTGAACTCTTGGAGAGTTTCAAAAAGGATGCAAGAAGCTTTAAATTGAGGGCTGGAAAACATCAGCTTGAAGATGTGACGGCTGTGTTGAAATGTTTTCTCTCTGACATTGATGATGCACTGCTTACTAAGGAGCTCTACCCATATTGGATCTCTGCTTTAGGTAATATTTATACAGATATTTGTAGATATATGTGTGTGTGTGTGTGTGTGTGTGTGTGTGTGTGTATATATATAATATAGACCATAATACATGCTTGCCTTTTAATACTTAGACTTTAAACATCTTTGATAAGCTGAAATTTTAATTGAAAGAAACAATGTACATAATGGCTGAGAACAGAAATTATATAAATATCAATAGCTGTTTCTCTCTACCTCAAGAGAAATTCAAAATATTCACTAAATCGTTTGGTATATACTTAGTTTTCAATGGATTTCTTAGTGCATACTTTGCTTCAACTTTGGAATGTTACAGCCAAGTCCATGTGTGCTACTAATTTCTCATTAAAAATAAAATGAAGCATTTACTACAGGATACATTTTGCAAGATTTTCACCTATGACTCTTTTGTGTTTCTTCTATTATGTGTTCTACATCTTTAGTGTATATAACAATTTTTTTAACTTTTGCTTCGTTTATTCTAGATTCCATCTAATGAAATAGAGTTTTGTTATACACTGTAAGAAAAGCTAATTAAGAGATGACCCTAGAAAAGGAGTTTATTAAATCCCTCATGGGTCAAATTAATTTTATTAAAACCTGTTTTTAACCTCCGATGATTTAAAACAAGTCCTTTTATTGAAACATTACAATAACAGAGACTTAAATATAAGCATTGCCTTTAATTCCACCTTTTTACTGAAGCTACTTTTATTTTTCCATATTATAGTCCTTTTCTCCACTTTTATAATTTATGTATATGACATTTTTATTTTTATTAATAAACCATAAGCATTTCTCATATATCTATAATATTTTCCAAATGATAATTTTTATTTCTCTTTTGTTCTAGGTTTTAAAACTTACTTTTGAATTATTCCATAATTATAATGTGTTTGTCTCTTATATATTTAATCTCTTTCAAGATTTGGAAAATGGCTTTTGAATCTGGTCACATGGCATTCCTCTATTGAGAAGTAATTTTCCTCATTGAAAGTATTTGTTTAATCTAAAACAAGTGATATATTTAAAGAGATTAATTTTCAAATGATGTCACAAAACATGCAGAGTTTGAAAATTATCCCAAGAATGACCCTAGTTAGTGTCAGCAAAAGTAGCATTATAATGAAAATAAAGCTTCTCACGATATAACTACCTTTCAGAAGTCTTTCATTTGCCTTCTAATGTTTCTCAAATCAGTAGGGTTCACTGTAATCACAAGAAGAATTAAGTGTATAATTTTCTAAGATATAAAACACAGAGCTAAATACACTGCTTTAAGCTCAGTTACCTTGCACCCCTCATTTTTGTTTTAAGAAATTGTATTGAAATGTATGAAGCTGTTTAGAGTATCTCTACTTTATAGACTTATAATTTGTCTTTATTATAAAATTGGTTATCAGTAGTACATGGCAAGACTGGGCACAGTGGCTCACGCCTATACTCCCAGCATTTTGGGAGGCCAAGGCAGGAGGATAGCTTGAGGCCGGGAGTTTGAGACCAGCCTGGGCAACATAGTGAGACCTTGTCTCCACAAAAAATAGAAGTGCTAGCTCAGGCATGATGTGCTCCTGCAGTCTCAGCTATTCTGAAGACTGAGGTGGGAGGATCACATGAGCCCAGGAATTCCAAGCTTCAGTGAGTTGTGATGGTGCCACTGTACTCCAGCCTGGGTGACAGGGCTGAGACCCTGCGTCTTAAACAACAACAACAACAGTGACAAATATATATTTGCTAAAGTTGTCAAATTGAGTGACAAACAAGTCTTCACTGTTGTCAGTCTACCAGAACAAGGTAGTCAGCAGGGGTAGGAGTGTTCACCTTTCACTTGCATGTGAGTTCTTGGAGAATTTATTTGGAGAAGGCTTTGAATACTGGGTCAAGTAACCTTTAACTCCTTTGCTTTTGCCAACAGTGTAGTTTAGCTGGACCCTTCAAAAGTGGCCATGTTGGGCCTGAAAAGAATAAACCAGTACTGTCTGAGTGAATTCATAAAACTCTTTTGATGTACTGTATACCTGAGGTAGAGAATGCCTTATAGCCGTGTACCACCTATATTTATATGACATATGATCTGTTCTTCTAGGATTGTTAACTTATATGTTTCGTTGAATTGCTCATTGTATTTTCTATATGGCCTGAAATCATTCCTGAGTTTTACTTTCAATTTATTTAGCTTTATTTTGAAAATATCATCTATTTTATAAGATTTGTGAAAATATGCATACTAGCATGACTTTTTGTTTTAAGCGTAGTAGTGTTAAATTTTAAGGAATAAATGCAATTTCTCCTACAGTTAGAAACTGGATAACGCGAGGATAAATGTTTGGATTATACTGGGAATTATACATAATTAATTTCCAGTAATGTCTTTGAATGTAATTTGGGTGTTTCCCCCTCTTTCTTATAGAGAGTCATCTACTAGTGCACTTAATTCAGTATACTCATGTGTATGGCTATTGATTTCATGTACAGGCTAAATCAGTACAAAAGAGATATCACTTGAAATTTTGAATAGGAGTGCACTTGAAAACTGTGTCATACAGAGTTTCTTACCTAGCCAGGGATCCTAATGTCCTTTACAAGTGACTTTGTACTTCTAAGACATCATTAGCGTGCTGCTGATTTTCTGTGAATAGAAGAGGTAAGGCTAAGCAAGAAATAAAATAGTATTGTTTCCAAAGATAGTTGCGAATTGAGAGGAAATAATAAGTGCGGTCTCCTTGAGTTACCAAGTCAGCACAAGTGATTTATTTAAAGAATGATCTATTTCCACTTCAGGTAGTATAGGCTAAACTGTCACTGCATGCCCTCTCCAGAGAGTTTAGATCTTTGGGGGTTTCTGTCTCTAGTTTCTCCAGATATTTGCCTTCTTGGAGTCAGGTGAATGGAGGGTAAGTCCTTCTCATCCTCCTCTCCATAAACCAACAAATTTCTGTTCATGACAAAAGCAGGAGGTCTATCATCCTCTAAATCCAGATTGTAGTTATTAAGGCCTGGGCTTGACTTCTTCCATTGCACTCTCACCTTTTCAAAAGATTTGAAAGTACCCTTTACCTGGATCGAAGGGGTACTGTACAGTTCATAGTTCCAGGATGGTTCATAGCTTTGGAAAGATTTTTATAATTTCATGAGAAATAAAAATCAGAAATGTCATTTTCAAATACAAATGATAAAACATTTCCATAGCCAGAGTTAAAATACTTTTGGCTTAACTCTTCAGTTTGTACTCCAGTTTGAGTAATTAATTAAATGTATTCCTGTTAAGTTAAAGTTCAGTATTCCATAAAGTAGAAGATAAAAAAATATAATCCCACCTAACCTTCTATTTTAAAAATTCTTTATTTTAAATTACAAATTATAAGAACTAGAGCACATAATACTGGAATGTTATGTAAATAAATGCTTTTCCAGATTAATAGGCAATTACTTTAGAACTTTGAACAATTGTCTACAACCTGATTGTATCACTTATTAAAATGCATTTGTTTGTGACTATTTTACAGTACTGCTGATAGACAAATCCGTAACATAGATAATTAGTTTAGGTCTCAAGATTGTTTTTTTTTTCCCTTCAGATACGCAAGATGACAAGGAAAGAATTAAAAAATATGGAGCATTTATACGTTCTCTTCCAGGGGTCAACCGAGCAACACTAGCAGCTATCATTGAACACCTGTATAGGTGGGTAGATGAATGAACTTTTCTCGACATTTCAAACACAGCACTCAATAAGTCATTATTTCTTATGTGATTGTGAATCTTTCTACATATCATAAGAACTCACCTTAGTCTCTCTTTCTGTAATTAAGTCACATTTACAGATAAATAGCACTGGGAATTTCTTAATCAGAAATGATTGTATACAGTGTCCTCAAATGCATCTGATGCATAAGCAAGAATTTAAAAACTCACTTGGTTTGGAAGCTGGAGAATAAAGGATGTGCAGGGACCAGAATTCTGTAACAAGAATCTGTCTGTGATGACAGTATTTTCTCATGGTGGACATTTCTTTATTATCAGTTTATATCTTACCTGACATTTATATTTTGGTATCAGGCTATTGATCCAGTGAGGAAATTTTAAAAATCAAAAACAATTTTGTATGTCAAGGCATGAAGGTCTCCTTGCATTTGGGAAGATATAAGGAATGTAATGGTGACTTTACCAGTGACGTCTGAAGGATGAGGACATTTGAAAATAACCTTTCAAGTTAAAACTAGTTTTTTTTTTAAATCTTAGCAGGAATTATTACAAAAAGTTAAATAAATATAAATTTTGATTAAGGAATATATTGTAGCTCCCTGAATGGATGAAATCTCTCTTGAATAAATTTCTGTAAAGCTGAATTTTACTAAAAGTACCTTATTTGCAGTCTCAATTTAGAAATGTTTCACAATTTGTGTTCTTTCCTCTTGTTCTTTTCTTTCCCAACCACTACTTCTCATTTATGTCAGCTCCATTATTGTAAAACTGATTTTCTTATTGCATCATACAAATATAGTCCACATTATATAGTCCTATCTCTATGCCTGTGAGATGTTGAGACAAACTTTAATATAGAGAATTTTAGCGTGCAGCATGGAATTATAGAGGATAAATTGAACGATTCATTGTGTGTTTTGGTCCAGGGGATGCTTCTATGCTTCAGATTTAAAGGGACATATGAACTGGGCGTGAAAGAAGAGTAGGAGAAATGAGTGAAGGATAATGTCTGGGACATAGGAGTACTAGAAGATGACAGAGTTATAGTTGGCTGGCAGGAAGTTGTGGAAGGCTTTGTAGGTCATGCAAAAACATTTGGATTTTATCCTTTTAGTGATAAGAAGTAACAGATCAAATGTGTTAGGATAATAATCGCTATGATGGTATTGTTAGGGAAAATGTAGCATAGAGACAGATAAACTAACTAGGAAACAGTTTTGTTGAGTTTCTAGTGAGAAGACCTCGGGGAGAAGGGACTGGGCAAGCTGAATATGGAACACTTGGAAATGTTAACACCTCGGAGCAGAGAAGTAAAGGAAGAAAAGGAAACACTATATTATACCTATTTTGTCCCAGAAACTAAGGCAGCCACTTAAATTAAAGACAAGAGAGGTGAAAAGTACCAAAGGGAATGATACTGCAGAAGGAAGTCTCAAGAAATGCAGGAATGTCCTTAAAGATAATGTCCTTGAAAGATTGAGAAGTAAATTGGATGAGGACAAGTTGATTTAGCCTTTAATTCAATCCCTACCCTAGCTAAAAGAGCATTTCCTCCATCAGTAATATCCTCTTAATTCCATTCGCCAGGTGTTTATCATGCACCACAATGTAATTAAAGAGTTTCTGACTGTGAGATACATAGATTCTAGTAACAGAGACAGACATGCAGATAAATGTTCCAGATATTTACAGTTAAGTGTACTGTAAAAGCATAGACATTGTTTTGAGAGGGGTGTTCACAATTATCGCATCCTCTTCTATTAAATTCCAGTTCCTTTTGCATCTTGTAAATCACGTGTGATGATTGCACTTGCACCATCTCTGCTATGCAATTTGGTATTTTATTATGAATTCCCTACATTAACATATATATTGCTATCATGTTTATTCACCTTTTCTTGTAGCTACCTGAATCTGTGTTCTTCATAGATGGGAATGTCTAGCTTAGTCTTACTACATTCATTTGATGGAGTTACTATATTCATTTGATCAAGTGTGCCACTTACAGTTCTCGTCTGTTACATTTTTAGCAATGTAACTTTCCCTTTCTTAGGGATGATGCTTCAGGGAGTTGTTTTGTTTTTTTTGTAAACTTTTAAGTTCAGGGGTACAGTGTGTAGGTTTGTTACACAGGTAAACTTGTGTCACAGGGGTTTGTTGTACAGATTATTTCCTCATCCGGGTATTAAGCCTAATACCCATTAGTTATTTCTCCTGATCCTCTCCCTCTTCCCACTCTTCACCCTCCATTAGGCCCCAGTGTATGTTGTTTGCTATGTATTCCCATCATTTAGCTCCCACTTATAAGTGAGAATATGCAGTATTTGGTTTTCTGTTCCTGTGTTAGTTTGCTAAGGATATTGGCCTCCAGCTCCATCCATGTTGCTGCAAAGGACGTGATCTCATTCTTTGTTATGGCTGCATAGTATTCCATGGTGTTTATGTACCACATTTTCCTTACTCTGTCATTGATGGGCATTTAGGTTTGATTTAATGTCTTTGCTTTTGTGAACAGTGCTGCAGTGAATATATGTGTGTCTGTGTCTTTATAATATAATGATTTATATTCCTTTGGGTATATACCTAGTAATAGGATTGCTGGGTTGAATGATATTTCTGTCTTTAGGTCTTTGAGAAATCGCCACACTGTCTTCTACAGTGGTTGAACTAATTTACACTCCCAGTAACAGTGTAAAAGCATTCATTTTTTTCCCATAACCCCTCTAGCATCTGTTATTTTTTTGACTTTTCAGTAATAGCCATTCTGACTATTGTGAGTGTGAGATGATATCTCATTGTGGGTTTAATTTTTTTTAATTACTTTATACTTATTCGTAAACAGTTTAACAACTCTTTTAAGACCCCAGTGTTATAGCCTACTGATTGAAAGAGTTGACTCCTTTGTTCATTTCTGTTCATTATAAAAAGCCATTCTTAGTTATATCCAAGAAAAATGTAATTGCATTTTAAAGTAGTCTACCTTGTGATAATATTTTATTTGGAATAACTGTACGGACACATGGGCCCAGATATTCTTTCTCATTTGATTTGCACTTTCTGGAAAATTTAGCCCAGCTTGGCACCTGGAATTTGGAACTATCAATTATATGTCTAATGACCTACCTTTTTTGCCTGTTTTCTACATACCTCCTGCCCCATTTCCTCCTCCTATGCTGCAGCCCCACAAGTCATTTTACACCATTCTGCAACCATACTTCTATGCTTTGGCCACAGGTTGTTTTATAGTTTGCGGTTGTTTGAATATGGTCAGCCCTTTCTCTAAATCAACAATTAAGTATGACTTTGTAACTTTCACTACTCTATTTAACAGTACTTTTTCTCATGTTCTTAACTAGATTATAAGCTACTTAGAAGAAAGAACCATGTGTTTTTAAGTCACCACTGTATCTTTTATGTCAGAGAATTCCAATATTGGTGTGTTTAAAAATTGATAAACTGGCTTTCTGTTCTATGAAATTTCCAAATAAAAGTGTATCATAATAAACTATGCTTTTCTCTGACAGGGTTCAGAAATGCTCAGAAATCAATCACATGAATGCCCATAATTTGGCGTTGGTCTTTTCATCCTGTTTGTTTCAAACGAAGGGACAAACTAGTGAAGAAGTGAATGTAATTGAGGACCTAATTAATAATTATGTAGAAATATTTGAGGTAATTATTTTGTATCCTGCCCTTGTTAAAATGGTTATAATGTCACTGTTTGCCGACAAATATATATGTTTTAGGGTGTTATTATGCAGATCTTTATTCATATTTAGAAATACATAAAATAAGGAATAGTCATATTTTTTAAAATTATAGATATAAGTAGCTTTTAAGCTATAGTCATTATTTAAATTTGGTTGCATTTAAAACTTTTTACCATCTGATATCTGTTTGACAGAATATTTCTATTTATAGGATTTTTGCATGTGTTTTCTTTTTCTTCATGTGTATGAATTATATCTACTTAGAAGTGTGAAGTTATAAAATGAACAATTCATTAATAAATACCAGACTCTTAAATTCTGCAGTTGAAAGCCCTTTGGTTTTTTCTTAGTTGTGTCCCCAGTTGGAAACAAATAACATTCTAAAATATTATTATTCTATGGTGTTTTACTAAGTCATCTGTTTTAATTGACTTTTTAAATTTTCCATTTTATAAAGTTAATATTTTCATGTTTCATCAGAAAACTGTTGGAATAGGGATGATTTCTTGGTTCAAAGAAGTAAAAATAGAGGAAATAAGCCCAGGATTCAAATTGGTGGATTTGGGCAAAAGGTCCAGTTCTATTATATAACTAGTTCTAGCACCTCAATTTTGTCATTTAACCTTTTGAACATTCCCTTAAATGGTGTTTATAAGTCCAGTTGTTTTCCGGAAGTATGGCTATACCACATGAAGTCAAGACAGTTAGTGTAATTGGTTACGACTGTGGAGTTCTTACATTCTTATTATAATCACTTATCATAAGACAAGAAAAAGGAGCTATTTTAATAAAACAAAATATCACAGTCTGTATCTTAATTCACATAGGAATAGACACCAGATTGTGGGATTTTCTTTGCTCTTTGATCTCCTCTTAACTTCTTTCTATATGTGTCCACTGTTTTTGATCAATAGCAACTTCTTTGCAATAATCTGATGCTGAGAAAATAAAGATTTAGAAAAATATGATGTGTGGCTTTACATGCTGTCTCTATTTTCTGTATTTGTAGTTTTCCATTAATAAAATGGTTATCTTCATAGTTATGTTAAACTTTACCTAAATGATGGAAATTTAATAAGCACCTAATGAACATTTCAGTTTGATACATGAGCTTTGTTTCTCAACCTACGTAAACTTAAACCAGTCGTCAGATCCTTTGCTTAAGTTTCCTAAGAAATAGGACTTCCATCAATGCAATTGCAGCCTGAAGTAGTATCATCATAAAATATTTTGAACTTTAGGATACTCTATCTTGTTGGCTTTATTTCCAACCTAGCTGTGTGGGCTCATATTGATTCCGATGGCCATTCTCATTTATTTTTAAGTTGTTAGTATTTAAATTCCTGAAGATTACATGAGGATGAGTGTCATCACTCTTCGTATTCTACATTATTAGAATGTCCCGAATTATATTTTAAACAGGTTAAAGAAGATCAAGTCAAACAAATGGACATAGAAAATAGCTTTATTACCAAGTGGAAAGACACCCAAGTGAGTAGTAATAGTTAGATCTCTAAAGAATTAAACAAAACAAAAACTTCCATTGTAAGTAAAGACATTTGCTGTGTGTATTTTCAAGTTCCTATTTTAAGCAAAGTAAAAGTAATGAGTGAAAAAAAAAACTAAGTAAATTGGTTGTGTAATTCAGCAACCTGATACATATATGCAAAATATGTTAATGTAAATTTTTAAAAATAGAAAATCAGTTTTAATTTACCTTTCAAGGTTTTCTTTATAAAATCAACTTTTGTGTATAAAACCATGACTGAAAATGCTAATGGATTTCAAAGGAAGCATTTAAAACCAAAGAAATACTTAGAGTAAGTTGAAAATTCAGACAGCCTAGTGATTCTTTCTATTGTTATTTTGAAACTATAAATTATTTCTTATATGCTTTTGCTTTGCATGCTTTCATATGATTGTATTAATGGAATGCATCTAATTTGATCTTTGTAACACATTCTAATTTTTGTCCTAAGTTGACTTTTCTATATCCTGTCCTGTTTTCCTCAGTCACATTATACTGGATTTTTGTGTTCTGGTTGCACTATGCTTGTTTGGTGAATATTCACTGGAATTTCTTAAGGTTGATGATTAGTCATCTTCTAGTAACTAGGAGTTAAGAGTGGATTCAGGGTACCAATATAAATGATAGAAATGGATCAGATGTGCTCTGTTTACAGATACATAATGAGGCAAATGCTTTTTTGTTAGTCAGACGCTAAATTCTCCTCAGTCCTGAAATATCCACAACTAACTAGAGGAGTCATTGAAACTGTCATTCCATATAAAGAAAATAGAGGAAGGCCTAGATCAGTACTAATACTACGATATTAATGAATTATTTTCTCCATTTTGACCCAGAGTAATTATGCAGCTTCCAAAGGAGTTAGCTTTAACCTTAAAAAATCTAGGTCATTATCAATTATCTTAAATTCTCACTTTTTTTTGGGAGCGGGGAGGAAGTCTTTAGTCATGAAATAAAGGATTGTGTGAGGCTGAGAGGTAAACTTTAACCACACTATCTACATTGTTGTTAAAAAAGTTTGAGTATCCTTTTGCATTTTGTATCTTTTATATTCATATTACAGTAAAGAAATAAGTTTTGAATGCTTTCAGTTTAGTCTGTATATGTAAGTAAAAATAACAGTATTTGGAAAAGATAAGTAAAAGAGTCTGGGAAAATCTGTTTTTTAAATTTTTCCTCTAATCCATTTAAAATTGTCTTCTGGAGTATTTTTTTCTGACATTCAGTCTCTTTGTCTTACCCCTGTTTGAATTTCTTACCTATTCTTCTTTTTTATTTCACTCTATGAGTTCTGTCTTTGTATTTACTTTTTAAGTTTTTTTTTTTTAACTTTTTAAGTTTTAAAATGTGTCCTTCCTGGAGAGCTGTTTATGCAAACATAGTGAAAAGCAAAAGTGTCAACTGTATCTTTTCCTTACTGAAATGTATCTGTAGCATTGAAAGTCAGGAGGAAAAACTGGAAATAAGCTTTTCTAAGCCTGTAATGCCAGAAAAATTAAGGAACTTTTTCAAAGTTCATCTTTAATGTTTTCCCCACGAAACTTTTTCCCCACAAGTTTACTCATTAGATTTTATGCTGAGGTGAATTTAATTTGAGAATGATTACTTGGTTGTGATCTTTTTTATTTAAATCAGGTGATACTGTTTCTAATTGGTTACATAACTTATGGGGAACTTCTGAAAAAAATTACTCAAAATATTTTTCATAGATTCATTTGGTTCTTTGTTAAACTTCTATACTGTTAATCTGTATAGTGATATGACATCGTAAGGCCTTTTATTTTCAGGCTTGCATCTTCTTCACTTTGTCTGTCTTTTGGGATATAATAATGACCTGAATTAGTACTTAATTCTTGGCCAAAGATAATTAAAAACTTCTTTTTATTGTCTGCCATATTCCATGAATGACCTCACTTTTATTTTTCTTTCTAAATTTATGTTATTTGTAGTTTTAATATAGCTCTGACCTAGTTTATCCTCAAAGTTCAATTTTCAGGCATATCTTCTCTTTAAAAACGTAGCAAGCCATATTTTGCCTTTTAAATATTGGTATCATGCACACTTTATAGCTTGAAGCAAAACTTCATGTGTTTTGTTTTCACCCCTCATTTTGTTTATCCTGTTAACGTACATGCTGATGGCTCCTACAGCTTCTGTTGTCACAGCCAGCATATATCCATTGTAGCTAGATTCATTATTTTAGGAAAAATGTAAGGGTATTTGAGAGTACTAAGCTCCTGAGTAAGAGATAAAAAAGAAAATCATTGTGGTTGTTGTTGCTGATTATAACATTTGTGTAAATGCCTTGTCCTTAACCATATGTGGAAATGGGCACATCATGCTTGTGAGCAGGGGAATTGAGCTTGTTTCATTGTTATAAAATATTCAGAAATATGACTGGGGCTTTATAACTGTCTTCAGTTTCAAATGTGTGTTTTTACAATATGTTTATCTGTGTTGTTTCTACCTCTGCCCTTTTCTAGGTTTCCCAGGCTGGAGATTTGTTAATTGAAGTATATGTAGAAAGGAAGGAACCTGACTGTAGTATTATAATTCGGGTAAGTTCTAAAGGTGAATGTAAAGAGGACTGTTGGAAGTCACAAATGTTAGCATTATTTTATATATTTTGAATTTTCCATTATTATATTTTATATTACCTCTCCAGTTCAAACGACTGACAACATAGACTTTTTATACTGATATCCCCCAGGAATTCTGTATTTTGATCGTTTGGAAAGAGAACATCTTATGTGCTTTGGATTACGTGTTAAGATTTTCTTCAAGTTCTGGAAAATACCCCGAGCTTAAATACTTGTTCCTCCCCTTCCTAGCTTCCTAACGTTAGACAAGTTATTTGCTCTGAGCCTCAGTCTTCTCACCTGTAAAATGAGGAAAAATCACAGTATTACATCATAGCATTGATGTGAGGATTCAATAAGATAATGCATGTAAAACCCTTAGCACATTGCTCAGCATGTAAGTGTTTAATAAATAACTATTACTACTAGTGCTGTTACAATTAATAATAATCTCTCACCCTTGTTTTCTATACTTCAGCATCCAGTCTTCCAATTTATTTGAATATAAGTCTGGGATATTTATTTGGATAACTCTTTTCTCCCTTGAGAGTACTGATCATTTGTGTTGAATTAAAAATAGATGTTTGTCATGCTACTATATTTAGTAATTTGTCTGCCTTACAGATAGTAACTGATATTTCAGGTCGCTATTTGGTAAGACTGCTTTATTTGTATGAACAGTAGACATTCTGCCATGCAACAGAAATTTGGCTTTAGCTACTTATCTTTTTTAAAGTCCAGGATTAAACAGTCACAACATTAGATATATTTGGACTTAAGTTAAATATATTTTGATTTTAAGTTTTGTGTTTCTAATGATTATGAATAGTAACTATGTACCATTAAGTACATTACTTAGTACATGAAGCTGAAATATTAATACTATAATTATAGGTTTTGTCTCTATGAGGTATTTGCCTTGCCACTCCTTGGCCATGTCATATTTCTTATACTGAATGCATAATGCTGATCATAAGAGATGCGAGGAACTAGTAAAGACCAATTAGCACAAGTTCATCACTAATGCTGGAGAAGGTATTCAAAGCTCGTGACTTAAATCTATACACAGGCTCTTTAATAGCACATTTTAATTTTATCTTCTAAAGTCACAACAGAAGTTATAATTGAGCCAAGTTCTTATGTTATCCAGTGTGTTTAGATAAAGGACTTTCCAGTTTCACCTATAGTAACTCCAAATGCTCTTTAGAAAATAACAAAAACTATTTAAAACCAATTACTTAGGTTTTAATGCTTATGATTCTGCAAAACCCTTTAGTTACATTTATCTCTGCTAATTATTACCTCAACCCATGGAGGTAGGTGAAGCAGGTGATGTTCCGAGTTTATAAGAATGGAAACTGGGAAGTAAGAATACTAAGGCCAGAAATACAAACCTGGGTCATGATAATCTCGACTGGACGTTCAGTATACTGATCTGTATATTCTGTAGAGTAATAATTTCCCAAGTGTGGAGTGTTAGGTGTTACTAAAGAGGAGCTTTTGGTCTCTCTTGATGCAAGGAATAGAGTTCTGGTCTTCCTGTTTCAGACCAAGGTGCTTCCTGCTGCCTGTTTCACAAGTGGGTTTCTCAATAATTTATTATTTTTTAAGAAAGTGCTAGCCTTAAAAATATTGTTTGTTCATGCATATCAACAGCATCACTGAAATGATTCAACTACTCCATTCTGCTTGGTGTTCTCTGTTATTCCTAGATGCTATAACAAGTTTTTTTTCTTTTAAGTTTATATTTCTTTGGGCTTTTCTAAATAGAAAATAGTGTACTTCATTGTATAATTATATTCCAAAAAAGCACTAAATTTCATAAAATACAAAAGGTAGACTTTGCGAGTTACCTGCATTGAAATAGGTTTTTTGTTATTTATGTATGTGCAGTATGCTTATGGGTAATTATGGGCAAGAGAAATGGAAACAAATACATTTCTAAAGAACTTTTAGTAGAGACATCCTTTTACTGAAAATGTGCAAACCAAGTTGCAACTGCAGTATTATAATGTTTAAAACATCATTATGACTAAATTCTAATTGAAGAAAGCCATTTTGCTTTTTGCCAGCATGCACTTAAGATTGGCATAAGCAAAAACAAAAAGAAACAAATAAAAAATTCCAAAAGTCCCTGAAGAGGTGATGTGCTTATACAGTGGCCTCAGGCTTTGGGACTTTCATAGAACCGACCCCCAGGTTGGCATTGCAGACTCTGACATCTGCCCTGGAATCCTGGTTCCAGCATACTTTGGTATCCCACCATCTGTCACTTGGCATGGCAGGGCACACCACAGACTCACAAGACCCTGGAGCTTTTTGGCATGACCGATAGCCATTGACTGTGTATAATTTAGAATCTAGGCTTAATAAACCAAGTCACTCTACACTCTTAATTGTAGAACTGATGAGTAAAAATTTTACATGTAGACGACTGTTGGATTCATTGTCTGGCGAAGGTCATTCCGAATGTAATTAGGTACATTCTTTCCTTCTGAGTGGTCTAATTGCTCAGTAAGAGATTAAAAAATTCTCTTATGTCTATATTGTAATCTCTTTTTGTACTTATGTACATTTTATGGAAAAGATCTGAACATGCTGTTTTCTGTATGGGATTAGGGAAGCTGGTTTTAACCATGCTCAAAATAAATTCAGGATATCATTAAATGGTGGATGGGGAATATTATTGACCTAGCATAAGGCTACTTCTGTGTCTAACACGTTTTTTGAAAAAATATTACTTCTCTTACAGATATCTCCTGTGATGGAAGCAGAAGAATTAACTAATGATATATTAGCAATAAAAAATATTATTCCTACAAAAGGTGATATTTGGGCCACATTTGAAGTCATTGAAAATGAAGAGCTAGGTAAGTGATTTTTATGCTAGGGATTCTTAAATTACTTATACTGTAAAAAAGTACTCTTTAAGACAAGACTTTATAAACATTTTATGTCTTAACATCTTGTTATGATTTTTTTTTTACCTTAGTGCATGTGTTAATATATGTTTGAGGTTGCCTTTTTATGATTTTACTCATCAAAATAATTATATTACCTTATTGACTATAAAAATACAGTGCAAGACTTTAGGTACCTCTTTTGCTGCCTCAGAAAAGACCTTTGTTTATAAGGACAAGCGATTTGATTTGGCACAATATTCTGAGTGGTATGAATTACTATTATTTAACAAGAACAAGGAATGTTGATTTAAAATATTGTTTATTCTATAAAATAATTTTAAGAGCAGCAGAAGCTTCATTTTTGTCTTTTTCTTTTTTCTATCTTTAATGAATCACATATTTTGTTGTCTTTCATCTCCAAGATGCCTAGGGATAAAGGGAGCATTTAAAGCACCTTGACTACCCCAACAGTCAGGTGCTGAATGAGCTTAACATTTTAATAACACCATGTGGTTTCAAAGACCTCCAGAAAAAAAAAATAATACACAGAATGTCTTTGTACCTTCACCGTCTGTCTAGCTGCTACCTACTAAGGTCTTGGGACACTTTGGAGTATAGCTGCCAAACTGCCAAAAGGAAAATCTTGCCACCCGCAAGCTTAGGATAAAAATTAAAATTCAATGTTTAAAATACCCCATAGTGTGTTATTAGGAGTGTTGCAATAAGTGATAAAATGAAACGGGATTGTCAGTACTTTGTCTTTATGTTTTTATTCCTGTATTATGATTGTGCACAGTTCTTTAAAATTTAAAATGTTTCAATGTTATTTTTAAATGTACATTGCCAAGATCTAATGACTATGGTACTTTGATGTCAGTTCACAGTGTCTCCCTCAATCGGTCTCAATCCTCCTCGTGCACAGAAATACTCTGGCAAATGACTCCTATGACCTCCCAACTGTCAAGTTCCCAGATTCACATCTGGGTTCACTTTACCTAACCTTCTATGGCATTTATTGTTAATGACTATTCCCTTTTTATTTGATGATCTTCACTCTGTTTTCCATACTGCCTGGATTCTCTTTATGATTTTCTGATCATTTTACCTCTTTTGTAGATTCTCCTTATTCTGTTTTCTAAACATTGGGTTTTCCTTGCTGCAACATCCTTTGCCATCTTTTCTCATGTTACCTGTTTTATTTATTATTATTATTAGATAATCTCTTCTATTTTTTGTGCTTGGCTAACATGTATTAACTGGTGTTTCCCAAATATACCTTTGTTCTTCCTCCATCTGGCTCACACTGTTACCTCTTTTAAAACCTAGACTAAAATTTTCATTGTACTTTGTCTCATTTATCTTTATAGTACTTATTACCTTGATTTGTACTTGTCTCTTTTGATGGGAGTTCCTTGGAAAGTAGGAGAAATTCTGTTTTGTTTTTTTTTTTAATCTCTAATGTCTAGCATAGTGCCTAGTATATAGGAGCCATAAAATCTATTGAATAAGTGAGGCATGATTTTGTATGACTCTGTGGTACAAGGGTGACAAAGTTTTTATTTTTTGTCTTTGTTTAATTTTAAGGAATGGGTCACTTGGTTACCAGCTTTGTTATATTTGTGCGTAAAGGTTAACTGTCAGCATTATTGCCAGAAATATCTTTCCACATTACAAATTGGTTTACATTGTTCCACCACATAAAACCCTTTATTTCCTCATTGCATATTTATCCTTCACAGTCTAAGTGAAATGTCTCTTCCTTCATGATGTTCACACTGATGTCTTATCATTTGTTTAAAAATCTATAATACTGTATACTATATGACTTATAGAATAGCAATGTGTATATACCTGGTTCTGCCCTAGACTATACTTTTTTTAGGGCATTTACCATGTATTTCAGGCTTTATATTTTTGACTGCTTCTCATAGTGCAGTTGATGTGGATCAAACTCCACAAAAGCCTTTTCAACTGAAGTGGGGCAAAAAAGTAGATGCATTCTGGACCTGAGTGATATGGATTGTGGTTCCTGGTATAGATGCATCCATATGTGGGAGGCATGTAGACAGAGATCTCTGCCTGTAGATTAGGAACCATGAAGAGATCTCAGGGCCCTGTTTAGTGCTTGGACAGATGATTGTCTCCTACACGCTTCTATATCTGTTGCTTTTTAAAAGTTTGATAGCAGAATACTGAATTGTGGGTTTAGGGGTAGGCATCCCCTCCCTACCTCCGTTGCCCTCTCAAAGTTTGAGTACACTAAAGCATATCTGTGTGCCACTGGAGCTCTGTATCTCTGGCTAGTGGCCATCCTAAGAGGAGCAAGCAGGTGGATGAGAATAGAAAGGAATTATATATAGCTAGAAGAGGGGTTGCATTATACCAAGAAACATTGTTTTGAAATTTTATCTTGAGCAATCAAGGGATGTTTACCCTTAGAATGACTAATTATAAACTTGAATGTGATAATTAGTATATAAAATGCTAAGATTGAATTGGATTTTTCTTATTTTTACTTCTAATTAAAATAAAGTTGTCTTTATGCCAAGATATCTAAAAAAATAGGAGTCATCAAGTTTTGATTTGTGAATGTGTCAATGTATAAACAAAAAAATGTGTCATGTACACCTAGAAAGAATACACTTAGAGTTAAGAATTCAAATTTGGCATGGTCTTAATGTTTTGTCAACTGTACAAGTAGAAATTGCAGTAAGGGAAAACCTCCCAGAGGAATAATGGTAGGAGAGCAACAGAAGGGCCTGTGGTTATGTTGGTTTACTGAAGCCAGTGGAACATGTGTGTACCACATGTTGAAGGCTTTATATCTAGTAACATGCAGAGAAGATAAAGTGAAATATGAGGAGATAAAAGTAAAGGCATAGGTAGTAAGAAGGTTGTAGTTGAGAAGAATGTCAGCCAGGCAGTTGGTGTGTTTTCTAATGTAAACATAAATCCTCCAAGTAATGCAGTAAAAAAATGAATGAATGAATATATAAATTTATAAATATGTAAGCCAGAGTGCTAGGTTTTAAGTATCTGTATATTTTAAACCAGGAGTTCTCTATATCCAGTATTTCCTTTGTATAATAAATGTTTGGTAATCTTCCCTTTACTGTCCTGAGATAACCTATTGTACTCATTAAAAATTAATACCCTAATTAAAATATAAAAATAAAGGGAACATATGCATTATTAGCATGTAAATGCTAGGAAACTCCTATATGCCTGAAGATGATGAAAATAGATTCTTAAACCTGTAAATGGAATCACCATGGATGTGGCAGCTACTAATTCAGATTGCTATAATCATGTACATTTTTTTTTCACTTAAATGATATTTCACCATTACTGTCGTTGGTGAGATGGTGCACAACTTTTCAGGAAGTTCTGACTAAAACAGCAGTCATCTTTTTTTCTTTATATGGTAGTCAGATTCGTGGGAAAATATAACCACTTAAAACATTTTAATATTTTTGACGTTTTCATTTTATATTACATTGGTATGAAATATACATTAAGCTGAGTTAGATTCTCTTCCATAAGAGCCAGTCATCCAAAATATGCTATTATTTTAATGCTTTACCTTAAATCCGAACCCATCCTCTGCCAATGTAGACCCCTTTACCCTCTAGGTTTTTCACATCTTGAAAGAAATTTAATTGCTGAAGGGCCTCATTTAAATAGGCTTCACTGAGAGATCCAAGTTTGAGAATCAGTTACTTTTTATGCAGTACTATCAGAAAAAGATGGTCTTGTTTCTTCCTCATACCTACTATGATGTGGAAGATCTGTTTATTTTATTAGGATTCTTTCTAGCTCTTCTGACTGACACATAAACTGCTGTTATCTTCTGATTAGGTGGACAGGGCAGACATTGTTTTTCACTTTGCATAAGTTACCTAAGAAAACAAATTGCACGGGAGAAAACCATCATGGAAAGGCTTATGTATATGTCCAGAATAAAATTAACTATGATAGTTAAGATTTGGGGCTTTAAAGTCAGATAGGTTTGGGATGCACATCTCTGTTCCTCACCTTAACCAGCCATGTGATGCAAGGCAAGGGGCAAAACCTTTGTGATCCTTAGGTTTCCTTACATGTGAAATATGAATAATAATATCTAGTGAAGCATGTTATTGTGAAGTTTGAAAGTGATAACTGATTTAAAGCATCCAGTATATATAATGCCTGATACATAATTGTTATTCCATAAATGGCAACCGTTATTGGGATCAATAGTATTTCAAAGCTTGCAAGTAGTAGGCTTAAAAGGGGGAGGGGGAAGGGATAGCATTAGGTGATATACCTAATGTAAATGATGAGTTAATGGGTACAGCACACCAACATGGCACATGTATACATATGTAACAAACCTGTACTTTGTGCACATGTACCCTAGAACTTAAAGAATAATTTAAAAATGTATTTAAAGCCATACATAAAGGGAGTGCTTATTTTGTAATTAGTCTTACCTTCAAATACATCTAACTTCAATTAGAAGGCAACAAACTTATGAGTTAGTTAACAATTGAATTATAACATTGGCAAATTGTGGGCAGTTATGATCTTTGCCCAATCTTTTAGAAAATTATTTGAAGAAAAGTAATATTGACATAGCACAAAAGATTTTATCTGGCTTTATGATGACTCATTTTGTCTGTGAGTCTTTCTGTTGATATGTTTTTATGACTTATGGGCCATCAAAGAAAATAATGCAATAATTTGTCAAATATTTATTGAGCATTTATTATATACTCAATACTATGCTGTGAATAGGGGATATATAATAGTAAACAAGATGTATATTTGTCTTCAGGATGTGTGGCCTAGTGGATTTTTTCTTTCCTTCTTTATTCTTGCCATTATTATAATGAGTTAGCTTGCTCCAATAAGCACAGAATGCAGAACTGGATTTCTCTTTACTGGATAGGAAGCAAACATCTGGTAATTTACATTGGAAACAGACAATTTATTTTCTTATCTGAAACTAGGAATTGTTGATGACTTCTGATATGATATGTTCATAGCAGGGGAAACCAGTATTAGGGAGGATGTGATATATTTATTTAAACTTGTGATTTTATTATCAGTTACATTATGATGGATCATACAAGTATGATGCTTTTGATATGCTCTTTCCTGTTTGTCTTTAGCCTCATTACTTTAACCAAAAACAGAAAGCTCAGGTGGTATGTGCTTTATGTTTTGGATGGTATGAAAGAGTTGAATTGACTTTTACATGGCCACAACACTAGGAAAGCAGCATTGACATCTTCATGTCACAGCTTCTTTTCTTATTATTTCAATTATGCTATTTTCAGTGCACTGAGAAAAAGTGTGAATTTCCTTTATTCCAGCATATGTTTCTGTTGCTACATTTTATTAACTGATTGACATATTTTGATCATCAAAAACTTTTCTGTGAGACTTTGATTGTAATTCTAAAACTTGTTCTTTTTAACTCTATGCTAAGAATATATGCTGCATTTAAAATTATGATTGCCTAAATCAAAATGTGTATGGATGAATATTCTTCAGAGAGATATATTGAAGATGTCATGTAATTTCTTGCTAGTTGGCTTATTATGTCAATAGTTAGTCTATAATATTGACACATTATGTTTTTTATATTTCCACTAGTAGTTAAATATAGACTCTTCAGTACTATTTTGTAAATGATTTTAGTGTTTTCTATAGAAGTTACATTTTATAATTTTATATTATGAAAATATTAGCTATGAGGTATTTACTAGTATTGATCCAAAATTATGAGTTTGATCTTGTTGGGATAAACAAAGGATTATGATTAATTTATGATTATTATTTAGTAACGGACAATATTAAGTTTGTTAGTCCTTTTAAAACCATTTAATTGCATATAAAAATAAGAAGGTTTCCCTAAACAAACCAGTATGTTATCTAAAAAAGAGGATAGAGGATGGGGATGGTGTTCATGCCTGTTCATCCCACCACTTTGGGAGGCAGTGGTGGGAGGGTAGCCTGAGCTCAGAAGTTTGAGGCTACAGTGAGCTATGATTGCACCACTGCACTCCAGCCTAGGTGACAGGGTGAAACCCTGTCTCAAAATAATAATAATAATAATAATAACAATAATAATAATAAAGTATTATACAAGGGGTAGAATTTATGTTACAAAAGGTAGAATTCTGAGATTTTTATCAAAAGTACTTCTGATTTCTAAAAATAGTTAAGTAACAGGTATTCCTGCATGATTAATTTATATAGTAAATGTTATTCTGTGCTTAATAATTTTCTAGGTCTTAGGATATCTTTTACATAGTCATAGTGCTATTACTGTATAATATAACATAAGATATGATTGTGTATAATGTTGCCTACAGATCTTTTCAAATGGATTTTTTAAAATTTATGATTATAAAATAAAAAATTGTTATCCTCATATATTTTCCATTTGATTTGGAATTTATTTTTTACAGAGCGTCCTCTTCACTACAAGGAAAATGTACTGGAGCAGGTGCTTCGGTGGAGTTCATTAGCTGAACCTGGCTCTGCTTACCTGGTGGTGAAGAGATTCTTAACCGCTGACACAATTAAACACTGCAGTGGTAGGTGTCATTACTTCACATTGCAGCTATGATTGAAAATTCAGGTGGTTAAAAGGTAATTAATATGGCACAAGTAATATTTGAAAATGTGAAAAACGAGTAGCTAGATACAGAATGAATTGAGATAGTACATACATAAGAAAGAAGAATATATGGACAGGAAGATATTTTCCCAATGTGTTGCTCTGTGCTAATAGTTGGCTAATTTGATTGTACCAAGTTCAGGTTTTTGGAAATAATAGTTTGTTTTTAAAGGTTGTTTACCATGCTTATGCTTATGTATTTTCCTCAATTTTTAAACTGAGGGCAAGTCATCTCTGTGAATTACATTTACATTGGAAGGCTTTCTGAGCATTAAAAGAATGCTAATTATATAGGCTCTGAGATACAGTGCTTGCTATGTATCTCACATTTTTGTGATGAAGTTGGAAAATAAATACTTACAAAATAAAATACTTCCAGTAAGAATGCTTCCCATCAAACTGGAAGGAGATAGTGCTCATGTAAGGTTAATTAAGTAAGTTAGCTAGCACAGTGAACTATATAAGACCATTTCTGAACCTCTATGAGATCTCAGAAAATTTTTATTTTGAAACTTAATTATTCTTCTGTTGTGTTGTTGTCAACTGAAAGATTAAAAAAAAGCCAGGATTATATACAATCCAACTCAGAAAGCTAAGGATTGAAATTTATGATTACTTTTATGATTAATATAAATAATAACCATTATTATTTCTTAATTGTATATCAGCAGAGCTCAACACACACCAAAGCTCATTTAAAGTTTTTTTTAACTTCCTTGTAAGTTATATTACCTTTTGAATTTTACAAATGAAGGGAAGAGAAACTCAAAGAACTTAAGCAATTTGCCTTATATTATTAGTTAGTAAGTATTGAATTGAAGAACTGATTGGTGTTCCTCCTAATTTTAATCATGTGAAAAAAGGTGGGGAGGATGGTACAGCTCTTCAGTGCTGTAAACCACTCAGTATCATTGCAGATTCTCTAGTTAATAGTCATAATTCAGAGCTCTTAATTGTACCAAAGCTTATCATATAAACTTCTGATTTAATACACTGTCTTTTATATCTTATATACTTTTACTTACATGAAAGTACTTTTACAAAATGCAAGTAGTATAACAACTTTTATGTCATTGTGTTCTTATAAGCATCTAAAAAGCCAAAACAGATACTAACTCTTTATACTGTTGTAGCCTTTCAGAGACCTTTATCCTGTTTGAAATTTTTTCATGCTCTTACATATGATTCTGACCATATACTGCCTGTGCCTTCTTAATGTTTGCAATAGGATTTCTCTGTACTCATGTGAATGCACATGTATGAATGCACATGCCATAAAGTAGCGGCTTTCAGCTAGGAATGATTTCCCCTCCCTCCCCTCCGCGACCACAAGACATGGAACATACAATGTCTTAAGACATTTCTGACTGTCACAACTTGGAGATTGGTTAGGGAGGCAGGGCTTCTGGTATTTAGTGGGTACAGACCAAGGGGTCAATGCTGATGTTGAGAAACCCTAATTTAGATAATCTGTGATATCTGTTCTAATTCTTTATCTTTCTGTTGAAATTTTTGTTTCTTTTCTTCTCATATTCCTCTGCAATATCTCTAATTCTCCATGTTGCAACATGTTTAAAACCTACACCTAGACATAATACCTTTGCTGTTGTGTGAATGCTAGTAGGTTGGCTATATGAATAAAAATAGATAAGAATTAGATCCTAAAAGGCTATGTTATAAGTGAAGGTTCTGTATGTCTGAGGGTGCAGGTAACCCAAAACAAGTTCACCATTAAATGCTATTAATCTTCGGGGCATGGCTGGGGGTGAGTGGCAAACAACCCAACAAGGTGTAGATTGCGCTGGTTTAGAGCAGTCATATCTGGGTAAAACCTTTGTTGTGTAAGGGCAAGAAGAAATGGTACAGTGACAGCTGGTACGTTGGCTGTAACCACAAACTGGGTAGGAAGATTTGGTGTTTTTGTGATGTTCCACCTATCCCATTACATCTTCTAGATGGAGATATGTGTGTGTCCTTCTGTTATAAAAGCATCAAGCCTCTGTAAGATCTAGACAAAGAATCTTGTAGAAAAAAGCTAGAGAAGAACTAGAGAAGCGAAGCAGAAGAAAGCAAGCTGGAGGCTTAAGTGATGTTTCAGAGATTTGGATGAAATATTCTTTGGTTTGTGTTGTTGTTGTTTGTTTTGAGATGGAGTCTTGCTGTGTCACCTAGGCTGGAGTGCCACCGGTGGCGTGATCTCAGCTTACTGCAACCTCTGCCTCCCAGGTTCAAGTGATTCTCCTACCTCAGCCTCTTGTGTAGCTGGTATTATAGGTGCTCATCACAATGCCTGGCTATTTTTTTGTATTTTTATTAGAGACTGGCTTTCACCATGTTAGCCAGGCTGGTCTCGAATTGCTGACCTCAAGTGATCCACCTGCCTTCACCTCCCAAGGATGAAATATTCTTTGGAGTAAAATGTCAGTAAACTTCTGTGTCACTCTCTTACCCACGTCACATCTCTAACAGGGTGGGAGCCATAAAACCTACCTCTGTCCCTGAACTATCCCTGCTACCTCATTTAATCCAACAAATATGCATCTTGTTATTGTACCAGGAACTTTGCATGAAAAAAATAGTGTTTTAAAGGAAAACCATCAGCAAATACATTAATTGGATCATTTCATATTTGTAGTTATGTAGTCTGGTCAAAAATAAGAGAACCTATAAAATAAATGTCTAAAGTACTCTTATTTTCTAGCCCATAAAATTTTTATAAGTATTGAATTAGAGTTTGATTTATATTCAGATTGTAAAAGCAAAATAATCTCTTTCATTATGGTTGGTTCTCCATTTGTTTGAATTGAAGCTTGCCCTTTTAAGGAATCTGCAATATTTTTAAAAAATCAATTTCTTAAGTCGTGATTTTTTCTTATAGTTGTGACTTAGAGCAGCCTCAACTTTATTAATACCTCTTATGGGGTATACTTTGTGATAGACTTTTGATAATTTTGGTATTCAGTCTAATTTATTTTTGTCTTGGCAAATGTCTCCTAAGTCAATCACAACGACTACCTACTCCAGAGTTATTGCTCCATTTCATTACCTCTACTACACCTTAAAATTGGGATCTAAAAGGAAAATAATGAAAATAAACCAAATATGATTTCTCTGTCAGTGTGTTAGCAGATAAACTAGAATCATCTCAGAAATACTCAACTGTTCTTCAAAGAAAAATGGGAATAATGTTAAAGATTTATTTTCCTTTCTTAAGAATTTCTTATTCTAACCTGGGGCCAAGTAGAAATCATCAGAATTTGAAAAAAAGGTGGGGAGCAGTTGGTTGCAACCACATTTTTTCTCAGTAACCAATAGCTAATATGTTAACATTTTGTTAAAACATAGAGTTGCCCTATAACATCCTTTGTACCTTACACCCCCACATTAGATACCTAATTGCCACAAGTCCCTACGTTTATAATTTCTGTCTATCTATGGCTTGCATTTCATTCATTTTAGGAGTTTTTTTCCTGATATGTAGAACAAATTATAACCATATACTTTGCTTGACATTATGTTTTCACCACTTCCTTTTAACGCAAGAATGTTATATAAAAATTTGCTATAATTAAGAGGTTTTAATTTTCTCAATTTTCTTTCTTTATCTGAACTATTTAAAATGTGGACTTCACACATAAGTAAGAATATATTTTAGAATCTAGCACTTAATTTCTGCTCATTCATTTAAGGTAAGGAGATAACATAATTTACTTTTATAGAGTTAGATAGGAGTAAGTGTGTTTTTTGTTGCCTCTACTTAAAAATTATTTATGTTTTTCAAAGGCATTTGATTTCTTAGGAACATTTTGTGCCATTGCCATTATTGTAATAAAGAGCTAACTAATTTGAAAACAAAGGTAATAGTCCTCAATTTTTTTCTACTCCATATATTATGACTGAACTATTAAGATAGGGAGAATGAAACTTCATTTACATTGCTATTTAGACAGTGTCATAGCTTACCTAATTAAACCATTATTTATTATTATTATATATTATACTGAACTTCAGCATATCTATCACAAGCAAACAATAAATGTATAGCTTCTGTAAGGCTCCAGAATAAATAACCTCAAGTTGCATAAGTCTTATTTTAAGCACTAAAGTTTTTTGAAAATTATCCCAATAGAATAAGATACATGAGAATGAAATTTTAATGATCTAAATGAGAGAGAAATACTTATATATAAAGATATAAGATGCAACTCAAATGCATATTTCTTTGAATTTCTAAGTTTAGATTGCTGTATATGACAGATGCTATAGAATTAAATTTGCATTAGAATAGTGTAATTCAAAATGCAACTGCTTCAAGTAAATTCAGACCTGGAAAGCTGAGCCATTCACTATCTATGAACTTAAAAAAAAAGACAATTTCAGCAAATATAATACAAATCCATAAATTTACCTAGCTGATATAATTTACATTTCACTCCCCATCATGTTTTCTTAAAGCCAAAGATGTACAAGATATTAAAAGTAAGACCTAGGCCACTTAAATTGGAAATTTTTCTTTTTTTGAAATTGATGATAGTCATTGATATTTACTATGGAGTACTAATTTCCTGACATTTTCTAAAATATAATTCTGTGGTGAGAAACCCTATTGGTAAATTTGTATTAACTGTCTGTATCATGCAGTAATCTATAGAAAATTTAAGGTATTTAAATGTAAGAGTTTTGTTAAACATTATCTATACCCAGAAAGAATAGAAATTTTAAATGTATGACAACTGTTGAAATATTAGAGTACAAACAGCATGAAGTAATAGACTACTCTAGGTCAGGATGTTTATGAAGAGCTTTCAATCACAGAAAAAAGTAGTTCAACTGGGTAACTGTAGACATCTCTTCTTTCACTGAATGTGTCTTATTCAAGGAAATATCATTTCTTAGTTTTTCTTGTACATGCTATCCTTCTTTAACAAGGCTATATTTTACTCTTTTACTCACTAAAAGTACATGTTGAATAAACTTTTAAAATATATAAATATATGAAACAGTTTATAACTGAGCAAGTACTGACCAAATTTTAGAGGACTGCCAACTCACTTTTGTCTAGGTAGTTAGGGAATGCTTTCCAGAGTATGTATCATCAGATCATTATCATGAAAGCTGGATTGTAGTTCTTGGTATTTTGGTTTGGATAACTCCTGGGATATTAAGATAGGGAGACTAGAAGAGCTTGCTGGTTGGGAGTGATGGATGGAGCCACAGAATTCAGTTTTGGATGTGCTGAGCTTTAAGAGTCTGACGTAAATACAAAAAATTAGCCGGGCGTGGTGGCGGGCGCCTGTAGTCCCAGCTACGCGGGAGGCTGAGGCAGGAGAATGGCGTGAACCCGGGAGGCGGAGCTTGCAGTGAGCCGAGATCGCGCCACTGCACTCCAGCCTGGGCGACAGAGTGAGACTCCGTCTCAAAAAAAAAAAAAAAAAAAAAAAGAGTCTGACATGTGTTTGAGGATATATGTCTAGAAGGGAACTAAATACCTAAACCTAAGAGCTCATTGTGTGGAAAGTGGTTTTAGCCTTGGCAGAATACTAAGTCATGCAATTTTAGTGTTAGAGTAAGAATATCAGAGACACAACACAAGCATTTAAAGAACAGATGTAGCAAAAGAGGCCTTGTGAAGGAACAATCAGAAAAGTTTCAAGAAAGAAAGAGAGCAATGCCACGTAAATTGTCAAAGGAGTAATTTTTAGGAAAAAAGAGTGCTTAACAGTGTAAAATGATACGTGAAACCAAGAAAGGCACCTGGACACGTATTGTTATTGTGGTTGATAGTGATGGTGGTCATGGTAATCATGACTATTACTTAGAAGTATCCCAGGATAGAAGACAGAATTTCATGTTAGATATTAAGAGACCTGAATTTATATTCTAGCATGTTGCTTTCTAATCTTGTCACATAATTGTGAGCCACAATTTTCACATTTGTCAATAAGATGATATAACCTGTCTTCCCTACTTTGCAAAGTTGCATGAGAATCACATGAAAGAAAATATATCTGAATCACTGATTTCAGTGATCAGAAAACATATCTGATCACTGAAAACTCCGGTGCTATCTCTGCATTTATTAACAGTGTGCTGAAAATTATACATTCATTGAATATAAACTAAATATATCACACTAAATTATATTTTAGAAATGCCTATTATAATTCAATGTAATAATGAAAACAGTATAGGAAAACAATTTTCTGAATTCTGCAATTTGCTGCATTAGTAGTAAAATAGCAAAAAAAAAAAATCTCTGGTACTTTTTTATTAAATCCTGTTCCAATAGTAACTATATTTATAATTTAACTATTTATAAATAATTTAATGATAGAAGGATGTCAACAGGCTACTTGTTCTGTTAACCACTGCTACTTCAATACAGTCTTCCTTCAGTATCCATGGGGAGGTGGGTTACAGGACACTACCACGTCTCCCCCCTGCCACCTGCTTGTCATGATACCAAAATCTGCAGATGCTCAAGTCCCTTATATCAAATGGCAGAGTATCTGCATGTAATCTACGCACATCCTTCCCATACTTTCAATCATCTGTTTATTTATAATACCTAATGCAATGTAAATGCTATGCAAACAGCTATGCTATGTTTTTTTCTGTTTGTATTTTAAATTGTTATTTTTGGTTTTTCAAACATTTTTTGATGTGCTATTGGTTGAATTGACAGATGCGGCATCCATGGATACAGAGGGCCAACTGTATAAATAACATAAAGGAGAATAGATTGGAGTGAAGGGGGCATACTTGGCTTATCCTAAGAAATAGATTACTTTCTTGAAGTGTCACAGTGTGTCTATATCTGTTAGCCTTAAAAAGATTCTCCCCCATTAGTGTTCTAAAAATAAATCTTCAAGTGTTAATTAAAAAAAGAAAGTAAGAAAGAAAGAAGTAACATACTTTCAAGCAGTGATTATGCCCAGTTTGGTGTCTTCTCATGTAAATTTCACCAAAGTGCATTTTGAGTGAATACCATACAGTGAATGAAATATATGAGTAATTCTCGCTCATCAAAATTATAAAAAAAATACATCTATACAATCAATTCTGAAGAAAAGAAAATATGCATAATTTTGAATTTGGAAGGACTTTTTAGATGTTATCCTGCAAATATTGCAAAATTACTTGATCTTGGCATAATTTCAAGGGAGTTGCTTCTCATGGAAACTGCCCATTTGTGCCCTTCATCACTTAGAGTACATGGGACAGGTAGAACTTGGAACAAATAATTTTTTAAGATAAGGCACAGCTCTGAAGAAATAGTCTTTGCCAGCAAGAGAAGAAGAGAGACACATGCAGACCACGAAAAATAGATCAATTTGTTGTGTATTTCCTTGTCACTGATCAGATAATATATGAGAGATAACAATAGTTCATAGTTACTGTGAATTTACTATGTGCGCTGGACTAAATGCTTTTCTTACATTATTTTATGTCATCTTCCTACTGTTTTAGGGTTACTACTACTTACAAATGGAGAAACTGGGATGTAGCGGTAGTACATAAGTCTTTCAAGGCGACCTGCTGATAAGTGGAGAAACAGGCATTATAGTCAAGATCTCTCCATATCCAGCTTATATATTCTGTCCTAAACCCCTTACTATCCTGAAATCAAGGATAAATCAGATATGAGGTTTTTAGACTCTTAGAAACTAAATCTATAAGTCATCAGACTTTTGTAAGGGTAGTTGTTTCTGTAGTGTTTGCCTTAGATTCTGCAACACAGAAAAATTATGTCCGCCCTCCATTAATTAAACAAGGACTTACATTCTTCCTGTTCTCTGCCAAGCTCTATTCTGAGCAATTTATATACCATATCCACTGCGTAAGTACTGTATGTATTCTCATTTTGCAGATAAGATAATTGAGATTTAGAGATTACTGTCTGCGATCTAGCAGAGAATGTGGTTGTCATTCAAGCCCAGGCAGTCTAGCGCCAGAATGTGCTCTTAGTCACTGTATTGTTTCAGCTCTTACCTAGATTGAAGAAGATAAACCAAAGTCTACATTATTTTAAACAGGAAATACAAAATGAATGGGTACTTAAGAGAGGTGAAGCTGTTACAATGTTTGTTTGTCACAAACCAGGGAAGCCTCAGAGGAGTAAAGAGTAGCTCAAATAAAAGTGAATTTTCTCTTCCTTTATAGCTTGTATGACAGGCGTACGATATTGTAATGGGAGTAACTATTAGATTATATTTTCTGTGGATTTCTTGTAGCCAGGTCAACCCAGCACTGTAGATAAGGCCCATGCCCTTCAAGAAGTAGAAATATTTTCTTTCAAAATACAGTGTTGGCAATAGCAAATATATGGAATTAACCCAAATACTCATCAACGATAGACTGGATAAAGAAAATGTGGTACATATACACCATGGAATACTATGCAGCTATAAAAAGGAATGAGATCATGTCCATAGCAGGGACACAGATGGAGCTGGAAGTTGTTATCCTCGGCAAACTAACACGGGAACAGAAAACCAGACACTGCATGTTCTCACTTATAAGTGGGAGCCGAATGATGAGAACATATGGACACATGGGGTGGGGGAACAACACACACCAGGGCCTGTCCATGGGGAGGGGAGGGTAGGGGGAGGGAACACATCAGGAAGAACAGCTAATGGGTACTTACATTAATACCTAGGGGATGGGTTGATCTGTGCAGCAAACCACCATGGCACATGTTTACTATGTAACAAATCTGCACATCCTGCACATGTACCCCAGAACTTAAATGTTGATAAATTTAAAAAAGTGTTAAATTATGAAGAAAATATAATGTTTCATGAATTCAAGGGTGATATTAGATCTTGGAGTTTAGTGGCATGAGAGAAAAAATATGGACTGAAGTAGTTGGGAGAATCTTCATGGATGAGTTAGGTCCGGAAGTAGGAATCGAATTTGTACAGAATCAAAGAAAACAGGATTTCTCTCAAGATCAATCAAGTGATTAACTTGAGTCATACCACAGAGACAAGGATTGTTTTTCCAAATAGTGTATTGTGATCAATTGAACTTAAATATTATATTTTAGTTTAATAATTTACAGAGATGTATAGGAGTTGTCCATTTATTTCATGTTTTAAAAGTCAGGAAGAGGAGTGTAGGCTTTTGGCTTTAGGAAGGTAAGGCTTTATTCATTAGAAAAGTAGGGCTCTGGACAGGGCTTTTATAAAATGATGGAGACTGTGTTTTCATAACAAGAATCTGCAGTTGTATGTTGGAGCCATTAGAAAGGTAGGACATGGAGTTAAAGAATTCTGAAATCCAAGGATTAGAGAGAAAAGGAAGTGTGTAGGGTGATAACAATGGGAATGAAGTGGAATTGAATCCCAAAGAGAATTGCTGAAAGAATAATGATTGATTGCTAGCTGCCTGGACATGGAGGGTAAAGCGGGGGATATATATCTGAGAAATGCCATTCCTGGGTGTATGTTTCTCTTTCCTCTTCCCCTCAACCCCAGCCTCCTCCACCTATCAATTATTCTGTTGGAATTTGGGACTGGTCGTTTGGAGATAACTATTTTTGTACTAAAAAATTGAGATTTTCGAATGGCTTAGAAAAACTATTTTTTTTGGAGGTGCGAGCTTTTCAGTTTCATTGCCTGGTTACATGATATGTCTGTTCTGCTTAAATAAATTTGGCCATTCTGCTTTGTTTCCTACGTGTGACTTTTAAAGAGCTTTTCTAAATTAATAACAAGTTGATAGCTCAGTATAACTTACAATACATGTTTGTTTCCTTACCCGCAGTTTTAATTTTAAAGACCTTTCAATAAACTCCAACCTACCGTTTCTCATCCTAGCAACTACCAAGAATAGGGGAGGGTTTTATCATTCAGTAGAGGTAACAGTATGCTGTAATTTGATTGGAATGAAAGATCAAAAGGTAGTAAATGAAATAGTACCTGTTAATGTGCATCCTAGGATTTATCTCTGGGAGAATTTAGTGCTTTGGGGAGTGCATTAAACTTTCAAACCTGTTATACTCACACAAAAACAATAGATGGTTTTCCCTACTAGCAAGGGAGTTTTCTGTCTAGCAAGAGGTCAAAGAGTAAAAAGTATGAGTGAAGTACCCCAAAGTTGAGAGTCCAACCAGTACCTGAACAGTTTGGAAGAATGAATTACTGGAAGCCATTCAATTCATGACCTTCATTTTGTTACATATAGAGTTACACACAGTGTACCCCAAAGTGTGTAGCTTTATTTTGGCCTTTAATTGGTGGCTTTCTACTTATTTTAACATCTTGGGAACAGACAGGAATTTGGTTGTGAGAGCTTTTAGAAAGTCTTTTAAATCATAATCTTTATCATAGAGCTTCATATTTCAAAGTATTTTTTGTTCTTCCCTCATCCTTAGCATATATTCCTTTCAAAACTTTCATCCTAAGTCCCTTAATAGGGTGCACGCTGAGGTTTTATACTCAATATACTCAATCACATACAATGATTGTTAAAGTAAATGTTACTATTTAAACGATATTTAAAATTTAAACAACATTTTCCCCTAAGTCTGTTTTTTTATGACTATGAGTTGTTTACTTTAATACCAGACATAGGTTTATTTCTTGGTAAAAATGGAAAGGTTTATTAATTTGAGCAAAAATGTAAATGAAAAGTACTGTCAGAAGGTGTGAATGGATTTTACTGACTTAAGCAATTTAAATATCTATATTTCACAACTTGATTATAACTTGCTTTTAAAAATACCTATTTGTAAACCAACAAGGCATTATAGATGCCTTTCTTGACTCTCTTGTTCTAAACCAGCTATATGAACAAGTCCATACAATGTTTAACAAATTGCTTACTATACTTCTTAGCTATAAAAATCCTTTACAATATTTCTCTGTGGAATTGAATATTAAGACATTGTACCAGAAGACAAATTTTAGCAGTATATTTTCAGTAATTATTTAAAAGTCACAAAGTACCTAAAAAGAATCTATTAGTATGACGGTGTGATCAATAAAATACTGTCTGAGGTCAGTATGTGTATCATGAAAACTATTGGGTTTGTTATATATGTTTATTCATGGTTAGGATCAGTAATGTGATTAATCCTGGGCACTTTT
Organism: Gorilla gorilla gorilla; assembly: GCF_029281585.2. NCBI lineage: Eukaryota > Metazoa > Chordata > Mammalia > Primates > Hominidae > Gorilla > Gorilla gorilla. Next base: position 44,138,506 of record NC_073227.2, on the reverse strand, counting down.
GCTTCCAAGTGGTCATTCCATGCTCATATATTTGAGTTGTAAGCAACTATTTGTATTTTTAACTTTTGTTCTCTTATGCTAATTTTAAGTGTGAACATTTGTGTATTATTTGCTGCATTAGTAAGTGTTTTCCCCAAACAGATTAAGGGTTGTTGGGTTTAAGACTATTTTTTTCCTTTTTCTCTTTCTTTTCTTTTTTTTTTTTTTTTTGAGACAGAGTCTCACTCTGCTGCCCAGACTGGAATGCAGTGGCACAATCTAGACTCACTTCAACCTCCGCCTCTCAGGTTCAGATGATTCTCGTGCCTCAGCCTCCTGAGTAGCCGGTACTACAGCGGCACACCACCACGCCTGGCTAATTTTTTGTATTTTTAGTAGAGATGGGGTTTCACCTTGTTAGCCAGACTGGTCTCAAGCTCTTGACCTCAGATGATCCACCTGCCCCATCCTCCCAAAGTGCTGGGATTACAGATACGAGCCACAGTGCCTGGAAAGACTAATTTTTTTTTTCTAAAGTTGTTATTTTATAAATTTTAGAAATGATGCATGGATATTTAAAGTTCTATCACCTTAATATCAGGAAGGTATTAAACTGATAGACCTGATACAGTGTTCTGCCATACATCTTGTGTGTGCGTTATCCTGTGTAAGGCCCACAACAATCCTTCAGGATAGGTGTCATTACTCTTATTTTACAGGAAAAGCAGAAGCTGACAGCATAATGACCATATCATGGCTATTTGGCTTGAGGTTTCTCTTTCTTTTTATTGTTCTTCGGTTCTCAAGTAAGCAGTTGAATATGTATCTGGATTTCAGGGGAAAGTTTTAGACTGGAGATATACTGACAAATTTGTGCATGATAAAAAACAAATACAAATTTGATGTTCTCACAAAATGTTTTTGTGTTACAAAAATTAGTTGAAATGATTTCTACGTGTGGCACATTGTCAGTTTTGCACATGAAATACAATTACTGTTAAAGGAGCTACCCTTTTTTATGCACAGAGAGCCTTTTATTCATAAGCTACAACAAATTACAGTACACAGGAGCACAAAGTGTGTTGTGCTTTTTGGTTTTGCTTTGTATTTATTTCTGCTAGTCTTCAATCCCCTTTTCTATCACTTACTAATTTTTATGTCTTTGGACAGGTCATTATAATTCTCTGAATCTTATTTTCTGGCTTGTAAAACCAGATCAAAAATTATCTAACTTGAATGTCACAGAATAGGAATCCCAGAAACACATTTAGCCATTTAGAACATGCTAAAAATAAAATGTAAAAATAAGGAGAAAAAGATGAATCATTATAACAATTTAAGTGGAAAATTTAGGGCATGCATTCAAACTATAGAACAACATCTATCGCTGGTGGCTCTGCCTCATCTTCTTCCACCCTGCAAGGACTGGGCCGTGGGCAGAAAATTGTGGGGCAAAGGAGGGGAGCTTTTCTGACATAAGCCAGAGTTTTCCTGGGAAAGAAAGAATATCTCAGTGTCTGATGCCCCTGTCAATACAAATTAATCCCAAAATAGATGAATCTGACATGTCTTTATACATCACACATCATCAAAAATGGATTTTAATAACAAACATTTTGTTAGATATTTTTGATCTTTTAATACCTGTGATAGCACCTTCCCAGTCTAGCTAGGTGGACCTGACTTTGAATTCTGATGACAGCACTCTTTAACTGTGTGCCTTGGATAAGTTTCATAATTATATCAAACCTGTTTCTACATCTATAAAATTATATTAATTGTGATTAATTTACCTAAAGTGTGGTTCTGAGCCTTTAATGAGGCATTCATGGAAAGGGCGAGCACAGTGCTTGCCTCGTGCTCCACATACACTAGAGGTGATTCTATGAGTTGTTCATTTAAAGGGTACTCAGATTATTACCATTATGTTAACACTTCATGCCTTCACATATTCTGTCTTTCTGAAATATCCTTTGCCTTTTCCCTTTCCATTGTGTTCCTGGGAATTCTATAATTTTATTTGTCCCTCTACCACAGTGCCTAACACAATGCTTGATAGTAAGAAAAAGTACATTTTTGATGGAAGAATGAATAAAGAAACTACTGAACTAAAGGCAAAGAGATTGAACAGGTTCTTGGTGGAGAGGAGTTTCCCCTAAGGCTATTCTTGAGAAGTGAGAGTCAACAAGTTTTTTTCCGTAAAAGGCCTAGAGTTAATGTTTTAGGTTTTGTAAGCCATAAGGTCTCTGAAACAACTACTCAGCTCTGTCCCTGTATCATGTTCGCAGCCATAGTAGTACATAATGTGAGGCTGCATTCCAATAAAACTTTATTTTTATAGGACTAAAATTTGAATTTCATGTAATTTTCATGTGTCATCAAACTTCTGAGAAATTTTTTTCAACCATTTAAAAATGTAAAAATTATTCTTAGCTCGTGGGCCATATAAAAATAAGCAGAGGGTTGGATTTGGCCTGCAGCCATAATTTGCCAATCTCTGAGCTACAAAAATAATGTGTAAACCAAACTGGAGGGAATTCTGGCTTATTAGTCAATGTCCATTAGACCCATCATAATAGTAGGAAAAGGATATTATGGAAATGTGAGGGGGCTTCTCTAGTGATATGTTAGGTTTAAACTTGGACTCAATTATTGTAAAATTCCTCAGTTTCTTCTCTGAGGTAGCAATGTCCAGAAAAAACATGCATTTAGAATTGGGGTTTTACCAAATATCTTATGTTCTGACTTACAGGTGAGAGCTAAACCTTGGGTACACACAGATATGAATACGGAAACAGTAGACACTGGGGACTCCAAAAGGAAGGAGGAGAATAAGGGCTGAAAAAACTTTCTATCAGGTGCTATGTTTGCTGTCTGGGTGACTTGATCAATGGAACCCCAAACCTCAGCTTTACACACCGTTGTAACAAACATGCACATGTACCCCTGAATCCAAAATACAATTTTTTTTTTAAGTTGAGTTTTAATCTCCTTCAATTAGCTCTGCAGCCTTGGGAAATCTGCTTAACCTTTCTAAGCCTTAGTATTATCGTGTGTAAAATGAACATAATAATCACAATTTTTTTAGTGTTGTTATTAGAGAGTGTATATAATGTGTGGATGTCTAATAGGTAATCAAAAAATTGTAGCAATTATTGCATGTTTAGGTTTAGTTTTTCAAGTATGTTATTTCTCAAATCAGTTCTGTTTTCTCCTGTTATTTGTTTTTTAAAAAGAAATAACTTTTAAGTTCAGGGGTACATGTGCAGGTTTGTTACATAGGTAAACTTGGGTCATGGGGGTGTGTTGTGCAGATTATTTCATCACCCAGATATTAAGCCTAGTACCTATCAGTTACTTTTCCTGAATCTCTCCTTCCCCCCACCCTCCGCCTTCCAATAGGCCCCAGTGTGTGTTGTTCCCCTCTGTGTGTCCACGTGTTCTCATCATTTAGCTCCCACTTATAAGTGATCACAGGTGGCACTTGGTTTTCAGTTCCTGCCTTAGTTTGCTAAGGATAATGGCCTCCAGCTCCATCATGTCCCTGCAAAGGACATGATCTTGTTCCTTTTTGTGGCCACATAATACTCCATGATGTAAATGTACGGTATTTTCTTTATTCAGTCTGTCATTGATGGGTAAATGTTCTACCTTAGCAGTTTTGCCTTTCTTACCCTTGCCTGTTTCACATTTATAAAAATTTCTTTAATGCCTTAAAAATGTGTGGATTTGAGTCAGAATTCTTAAAGGTGTTTCCTTTTTTATCTGCGCATTTGCATTGTTTATACCAGTGGGGTTCAAAAGAAATATAATACAAGCCACGTATGTAATTATAAATTGTGTAGTAGCCACATTAGAAAAAAGTAAAAAGAAACAGGTAAAATACCAGTATGTTTTATTTAATATCACATATCCAATATCCAAAATACATTTCAATATGTAATTAATATTTTAAAAATTGTGATATATTCTTTTTTATTATTTTATTTGAGACAGAGTCTCTCTCTGTTACCCAGGCTGGAGTGCAATGGCACAGTCTCAGCTCACCGCAACCTCTGCCTCCTGGGTTCAAGCGATTCTCCTGCCTCAACCTCCTGCAGTGGCTGGGACTACAGGTGTGTGCCACCACACCTGGCTGATTTTTGTATTTTTAGTAGAGACAGGTTTCCCCATGTTGGCCAGGCTGGTCTTGAACTCCTGACCTCAGATAATCTGCCCGCCTCGGCCTCCCAAAGTGCTAGTATTACAGGTGTGAGCCACTGCGCCCAGCCGATATATATATTTTTCATATAAAGTCTTTAAAATTTAGTAGAAACTTTATACTTATAGCACCTCTCAACCTATACTAACCACATTTTGTGTGATTTCTAGCCTGTGGCTACTTGAACAGTCCAGGCAGGCCCATACATGATAAATAGCCATACTTCAGACACATGGTATTCCCGGAAGTTCACCTTAGACTTTAGCGGTAGTAAACAAGTTCTTATTTTTTCTATATGACAATATAGAAATGTTTTGTATTGTATTTCAAATAAGTAAAAATGTACCCAACTCACAAAAGTAATGCTGTACTTTACAGACCGGAGTACACTGGGAAGCATCAAAGAAGGAATCTTGAAAATCAAAGAAGAACCATCCAAAATACTATCTGGAAATAAGTTTCAAGACCGGTATTTTGTTTTACGAGATGGGTTTCTCTTTCTTTACAAGGATGTGAAGGTATAGTATTTGAACATGCATACATTTTTATTTGTGTGGGTATTAACATTTGTATTTTATGCTACTGTCAGCCATCTCTCTTGGAAGTCACTGCCTGTAGTATATAAAATGCATGGTAAGCTGATGATTTCCTTCAGCCTCTGGTATAAGATATTAATGCACTCAGTAACACAGTGAATAATTTTATAAGGCCTTTTTAGGCGCCTCAGATTTTGAGGGGCAGTAAATGACTTAAGCTCTGAAGAAAAGTCTAATATGTATTATAAATCAACATCTCAGTCAATAAAATTAATAGAGAATATGTGATACCCTAAAATAAAAGGCTTCAGATTAGCTACTGGAAATAAATAAAAGGTGCAATAAAATGAACAAACCCAAAAGTTAAAATAAATCTTATTAGTATCTTTCCTATACGGTTGAATGAATTGACTTATTTTTAATTTCATATGTATTAATGTAATCTTATTGATATATTCCCTCTAATTTATTTCCCTAAAAGATCTTATTAAATAATTGTGGAGTGGATAAGAGAATTAGAGATATAAAAGAGGGAGTAGATAAATGATGTAGCTATAAAAATATTGAACTTAACATCAGAAAATCTCATCTCTGTGAAGAGCTGGTTACATGAATAAGTAACTTAACCCCTCAACCTCAGTATCCAAATCTGTAATTTAAGATAGTATGAGTTCTGCATGTCAGGTTGTTTTAATGCTTAAAAAATAATATATGATTTTTTTTATATTCTCTGGGTGCAGGTTACACCAGTATGTTCACTTTATTAAAATTCATGGAGCTAATATGTATGATTTGTGTACTTTTTATATATGTATTATATATACACTGCAATTTTTAAAAAGCATTAGGATAAAAAAAGTAAAACAAATGTGCACAGGCCCCACCTCCAGGGATTTGGTTTTTATAAGACTGCGACAGGTTAACAGCATTTTTCTTTAATTTGTTGAATTTTTTTTTGGTTTTTAAGTTCAGGAGTGCAAGTGAAAATTTGTTAGATAGGTAAACTTGAGTCATGGGGATTGGTTTTACACATTATTTCATCACTTAGGTATTAAGCCTAGTGCTTATTAGTTGTTTTTTCTGATCCTCTACGCTCCACCAACCAAAAGGCCCCAGTGGGTGTTGTTCCCCTCTATGTGTCCATGTGTTCTCATCATTTAGCTCCCACTTGTAAGTAAGAACATGCGTTATTTGTTTTTCTATTCCATGTTAGTTTGCCAACGATAATGGCCTCCAGTTCTATCCATGTTCTTGCAAAGGACATGATCTCATTCTTTTTTATGGATGCATACTGTTCCATGATCGTGGTGGATAAGCCTTTTGGTGTGCTGGTGAATTCAATTTGCCACTATTTTGTTGAGGATTTTTGCACTGATGTTTCATCAAGGATATTGGACTGAGGTTTTCTTTTTTGTTGTATCTCTGTCAGGTTTTGGTATCAGGATGATGCTGACTTCATAGAATGAGTTAGGAAGGAGTCCCTCCTCAATTTTTTGGAATAGTTTCAGTAGGAATGGTACCAGATCCTATTTGTACATCTGGTAGAATGCAGCTGTGAATCCCTCCGATTCCTGGGATTTTTGTGGTTGGTAGGCTTTTTATTACTGCTTCAATTTCAGAACTGGTTATTGGTCTGTTCGGGGATTCAGTTTCTTCCTGGTTTAGTCTGGGAGGCTGTATGTGTCCAGGAATATACCCATTTCTTCTAGTTTTTCTAGTTTATATGCATAGAGGTATTCATAATATTCTCTGATATTTGTTTATATTTTTATGGGGTCAGTAGTAATATCCCCCTTATTGTTTCTGATTGTGTTTATCAAATATTCTCTCTTCTTTATTAGTCAAGCTAGTGGTCTAATAATATATGTGAAAATTCTTTTTATAAATATAATGTAATAATAATAGCATGCTCATCCAAAGATACCACTAAGAATATGAATAGGCAAGTCCCAGATTGAGAAAAATGTATTAATAGATGTACTAATAGTCCCAGATTGAGAAAATGTGTTAATTAACATATATCAGAAAAAGACTTATATCAGGAGTATAAAGAGCTCTTCTAAATCAACAATAAGAAAAGCAGTTCAATAAAAATTATGGCAAGGATAGAACAGACATTACATGAAGGAAGATGTAGAAATGGCCAATAACCCATTGATTCAATAGTGTTCAATATCATTAATAATCAGGAAATTAAAACTAGAACTACAAAACACTATTTTACACTCATTGGTATGACTAAAATCTTAACAGTGATAACACCCAATGTTAAAAAATGATGTAGAGTAATTAGAACTCCCACATAAATTGTTGGTGGAAGGGTAAAATCACACAATCACTCTGTAAAACTGTCAGTTTTTAAATGAAGTTACTAACATAATCTACCCCATGATCCAGTGGCTCTACTCAAAGCATTTGTGAATTATATTCACAAATGCACTTGTACAAGAATGTTCATAAGCAGATTTATTCATAAAAGCTGATAACTGGAAGCATTCCAAATGTCCACCAATAGGAAAATATTCTATTCATATAATGGAATACTACTCAGCAACAAAAATTAATATTAAAACAAGCCACAGCATTGGTGAGTTTTTAAAACCTTTGAAACCAAAGAAACTTGACACAAAATAGTATCATATAAGTCTCTGCATAAGAAGTGTAAGAACAGGCAGAACCATTCTATGGTGATAGAAGTCAGAAAGTGTTTGCTTAGGTTGGGGACAGAGTTTGCTGCAGAATTGCCAAGGAAAAGGGTCAGTGGGGTACTTTCTAGATAGAAATGCTCTTTCTCCTGTTTTGGATGGTGGTCACATGGGGGTATGCAGCAACAACTCTCTGAGATTCAAGTAGTACCAAGGCAATTACTTTAAATGTAGAATGGAAGTCAGCAGGACCTGGAAAATACTTTTTAAATATTGAATTATAAAATTCACTTGGGTAAACGTTGCTTGCACACTTATAAGTGAATGATGCTTCACTGTGTTCTGTTGTGGAGATGCACAAAGAAAGACCAGACTTTAACATCTGTTAATATGTTACAAAGAAAGAATTGTTAGGCAGCTTTCCAAAGCTGTGGCTGTATTGTTCTGTGGCTTCTGTTCAGCACTCCGTGTGCTTTAATTACTTTCTCTGTGTATTCCTCCAGCAGGGGAGCCTCCATGTGGGCATGAATAAATCATAGTAGCATTGTATTCTGTGTATACATTCCAATGTTTGCTTTCCTCAAGGACAGTGGAATGTCCAGGCAGGAGACTAATAAAACAGCCTGAATTCTGCAGCCCTTATCACAGATTCATATTATATACTGCATTTGAACCCCCACTTGATATCCAGAAGGGAGTCTGTGTGGGTATCAAGTGGTTACTATCATTTATTATCATTCTTCAATTTTACACATAGAGGAATAGTAGATTTCTTAGAATTATGGGGTTATGTGATGGAACACATCAGATTTTAAGGTTCACAAACTTTACGTTTATGCTTGTGAAAATACAGGCTAGACTTCACAGCTTATTATTCTAGTCAGCTAGAACTGAATCTGATAGAATTGTGTTTGGTTTTGTGCAGTGGACCACCCACCTTGATTTTCAAAAGACTGATTTCTTTAATCACGGTCCTTGCATATACATAATCTGTTGGTTAAGGATCACTTTTGCAGTTGGCGTATTTAGAAATCAACCTGAACTTTTTCATCCCGTCAGGAAACTGACACTTTTCATTGTGTAGCAACAGAAGGTTGCTAAAAACAAATATAGTAGTTGGTGGTAGTAGTAATGACAGTGCAGTAATAATAGCAGCAACTAACATTCAAGTGGGTACTCTATGCGAAGCAGCGTTCCATACATTTTATTTGGATTATCTCATTGTATCTATACAGTTACCCCACGAAATTGGTACTCTTATTATTCCCACTATGCAGATGAAGAAAGACTCTCAAAGACATTACATAACTTGTCCAAAATCACATACACAGTAAGCGATGGAGTCAGAATTCATTTCCAGGCATTAGACTCCAAAGGCTCTATGCAGAAACTTACAAAGGAAATTTAACATTTGTATTACGTTAGTGTTTTTGCTGAAAGAATTTTATGTGTAGAGAGTAAGTTTACTTTTATTAAATAGTATCAAACATTTTTAAATAAGGAAATGCAAACAGTTCAGTTTTTATAGTGTTTTCTCTCAAGCTGATGTACACTTTAGTATCTGCCACAGGGAAGGCTGTTCATGCAATGACTTTTACAGATGCATTGTTTTTGTAAGTGAGATGAAGGGTCTCATATCCCTTAACAGAGTAGGTTTTGCTTTAAGAATTTGTATCTTTTTGAAAGGATCATCTTGCTCAATCTGAGCTAACTTATATAACCTGGTAGGCAGTGATAGTCTCAAGAACTTCTCTGAAAACAGTGCTCTTTAAGGATACTGAACATATTTTTTAATAACAGTGACCTCAAGTTATGGAATTATTGTCTGATTATTAAGCATTTGAATGTTATATTTGCATATCTGTCAGAATAGATTAATGCAACTGATACTTTAATTTTTACATTTTGAAAAGCAGATGAGAGATTCATGCTTTTCCTTTAAACTCAAACTATGATTATTTTCAGCACATGACTTCATTTTGTTGTTTTTTCATGTTACTAATCTGTCCCTATTAATATTGATGGTGAAGCCATTGGCGATGTTAACTTTTTAAATGATTTTATAGTAAATTATCAACAGTAAAATCTCCTAACCTTTTTGAGTAAAGACTTAGCATTTGTTTTAGTGGTTGCCATTAATATATGCATGCTTGTATATATTTTAAAAATGATTTAGTTAAAAGGGAGGAAAAATTACAAATTGAGAAGTGTATTTAAAGCGACTTTGTGTTAATTAGAGATAATTTATGAATGCTCATTAAAAACAAATTGGGTTAATACACAGGGAAAGATATCTTTTGTTCTGCAAGTTTTCCCTGAACAGAAAATGTTAATTGTTTTCAGACTTAATTTACATAAAAGGTGAGAGGTTTCAGAGAATATTACCATTATACTGTTAATGGTGTGAAGAAAGCAAATGGGTAAAGGGGATCATTAAAAGTTGCCTATACTTTAATAAGCAAACTCTTTTTATGTGCCAGGAATAGTTGTTTAAGCACGCTCATTTAATTGGCTAACTTAAAAACTTCACTTTGAAATGGAGTGGCTGAAGCAACACATTTCAGACTTCATAATAGTCTAGTATATTGAACTTTTTGGAGAAATTCTCTGTAAGTTACACATACCAAAAGAGAAAGTTGTAATAAGCCAACAGTAAAGCGATCTTGCCAAACGACATTTCCTTTTATAGAACTTTCCATTAAGATCTATATAGCTCTTCTTTATGAATATTCAGTTTCAAAACTGAAATGGAAAAGAATGTGTTTCTACAATTGCTGATCTCCTCTCAAATTATATCATTTGTGTTTCTTTGGACATGCTGTGGTATAAAGTAATGAGCCTGCATGCCAGGAGTGACTTGGGCAGTCAATTACCTCAGACTCTCAATCTACTTATTACCAAAAGTTTTTCAAAATGTAGGCAGTCATGAAATCATCAATGTCCTGTGTAAATGAAGACTGTCTGGTTCAGGCACAGTGCTTCTCATTCTCCAGTATGCAAGTCCTATCTTCCCCATACTGCTAGAGTTGCAGCCAACCCTGCTGCCTCGGTTGGGACTGCGTCTGAGGGAATAGCAATCTAAATTATTAAAAGGAACACAAACCTTGGTTGTAATTTGATTTAACCTCTGACACAGGTGGCTAGGAGTCACCTATACTGCATACATTCCTGATAGCTCTCTTCTCCTTGAATATATCCTACTGTGGGCACTTACTACCTTACAAAGCTACCTCATACTAGACAGTTCAAATTGTTAAAATGTTCTTCCTTAAAATTCAGCAAATTAGCAGGCTATAGAATCAATATCCAAAGATCAGTCCCCAGCTGGATTTAAAAGAGAAAATGCATAAACTACTTGAAAACAGCCTTAAGAAGTGGAAGCTTATGAGAAGAAAACTATAGACTTCTCTGATAGGAGTAAAATTGATGTTAAATCTGCTAGTATTGATTTATAGGTTTAATGCAATTATTTTCAAGTTTGCAAAGGAAATTACTTTTATAACTTTTCAAAAATATTTGACAATTCACCTCAAAGGATAAATAGATAAGAATAATTTGAAGACATTTTGGGAGATAAGTAAAATGGATTTGAGTTATTTTGCCATCCAACTATTAAGATATACAGTAAAACTAAAATACTTAAATATTATAATCCTTGTATAAAAGTGAACAAAGAGCAATGGTGCGGTGCCATAAATTTAGGTAAAAAATGTTATGTTAGAATTTAATTTTAATATGTCACAAAAGTGCATGTCTAAAGGGATGTTTGTTCCATAAATTGGGGTAGAATAATTGTCAACAAAAAAATTTCTGTCTAACTTATCATTTATACTGTATATATAAAAAAATGTATTCCAGATTGACAAAAGATTTAAATCCTAAAAAAAGCAACCCTTAAAGCTGCAAGACCGTGGAACTGAATATTTATCAGCTATGGGGGAACACTTTAAATTTAAGCAAACGTTAAGAAACCACCCCCCAAAAGACCAGTATATTTGACTTATTAAAAATAAGGTAAACAATGAGCTAGGTTAAGGCAAAGAGCAATTTGGATAGAATATTTCTTTTAAAAAGACAAGACAATTTCATATTAAATACATAAAGAACTAGTACAAACAAAGACATGGATAAACTGTTTACCGCATCAAAACTGCCGATGGCTAGCAAATACATAAATACACGCTCACACTTAACATTTGTATTACCTTAGTGTTTTTGATAGGGTAAATAAATGTACCCTATCAGTTTAGATAAGATATTTTTCTGAATCATATTCTTAGCCTATGACTCAGTGGTTAAATTTCTAGAAATCTAGCTATAAGGGGAAAAATTCAAAATATGGTTTTTTTAAAACATATTATCTACTATGATAATAATAGTGAACTTACTGATAATAGTGATTAGGAATAAATTCACCATGTAAATTCCAGGCCTTTGGTCACCACAGCATTATTTCTGATCATCTTCCTGGTTACTTTTCCTCTGTATTTCTTTTATATCCTCCTAACCTATTTGCTTTATGAAACTAATTTTTAATTTTATGAGCATATTTTCCTCGCTTTTCTAATTTGACTGCTGAGTATTGCGAGAGGTGTAAAGAAAATATAATTGCTCTAGCACAACTGTAAATTTTTAATAGTCTATTTTAATTAGGATAATTTTCATTAATTTGGATTTTTGAGATACCTCAATATGTGTTCATATATATTCACGAGTCTGTTTTCCATAATTCCGAAATCCAAACAGTATAGAAAATCCCAGCTCATTTGGTGGCAAAATCTGACCCAAAACAACATGAAGATATGTATATAGCCTTTATCTTGAAAATATGAATATCTTTGAGTACAAGGTACTACCCCAGTCAACATTGGTGATGGGGAGTTACAAAACATATGGCATATGCATTGTATTATATTTTTAAAATATGAAAAATCACTTCTGATGTGATTTGGTCAGGGTCCTCTAGAGGGACAGAACTAATAGGATAGATGTATATATGAAGGGAGGTTTAAGGAGTATTGACTCCTTCAGTCACAAGGTGAGGTCCCACAATAGGCCATCTGCAAGCTAAGGAGCAAGGAAGTCAGTAGTGGCTCAGTCCAAGTTCCAAAACCTCAAAAGTAAGGAAGCCAACTGCAGCCTTCAGTCTGTGACTGAAGGCCGAGAGCCCCTGGTAAACTGCTGGTGTAAGTCCAAGAGTACAAAAGCTGAAGAACTTGGGAGTCTGATATTCAAGGGCAGGAAGCATCCAGCACGGAGAAAGATGAAGGCCGGAAGACTTAGCAGTCTGCTCTTCCATCTTCTCCTGCCTGCTTTATTCTAGCCACACTAGCAGCTGATTAGATGGTGCCCACCCAGTCCACTGACTCAAATGTCAATTTCCTTTGGCAACACTCACAGACACACCCAGGAACAATACCTTGCATCCTTCAATCTAATCAAGTTTGCACTCAGTATTAACCACGACATGATGCACATCTGACCTCAAGTATTTTTGAATCAAGAATTATAGAGCCATGTGCATGTCTGTATATACGTGTGTACATGTATATAACATGAATATATCCAACATTATTAATATGTATTGATTGTATTGTAAATCCTAAGAGTCTTCATTTACTAAACTCATGAAATGTTTGTTTTATGAAACACTGAGAAACTAAACAATTCTAAACCCAATCATTAATGCTCAAAGAAAATGTAAGGAAATGTGTAAATCCATTTAATTACAAATTATTTTTTTTCCTTACAGAGTAGTAAACATGACAAGATGTTTTCTCTCAGTTCTGTGAAGTTTTATCGTGGAGTGAAAAAGAAAATGAAGCCTCCAACAAGGTAAAGTTTGAAAGGGAAGTGCTGAAAGGAAAAACTTATGGGAAAAATATGTCTGTTTAAGGATTTAGGGATCAGTGGCATTAGTCTAACTTTTTATAAAGTAAGTTTTAGGCAATTTTTTTTAAGTTGCTTCTGCTGTCACAGGGTTCTTATGGCAGATCAAGGAACTTGTATGAGTAGATAAGGAGGGATGATGTTCCCACTGAGACTGAGACCAAGCTCCTTGGTGATTGCAATCTCTCTGTGTAAAGTAAGAAATCCTGGGAGGCCCTGTCTACTGGGAAGTACATGGCTTCCTCTGCATCTCATTCCCTGAGCTGTCACATCACAACCTGAGGGCGTCTCAGGCAAGTCCACACACAGGAAAGCAAATGCTGCCCTCCAGCTTCCTGACGCTTGGCCTCTACAATGTTTTGGTTCTGGCTCTGTAATTTTCCCTTTTTACTATGCTGACTTTGGTACTGAAAACCCATCATAGCATGTAAGCGCTAGAAGAGGTGGGTGCCTCCTACAGATTGCGTGCCTCTTTAACACTTCATGTACCCCAGCATTTGATTTACACCACAATTTCTTATCACAGATTACTTTGATTAGCTAATAAATGTTTGCACTAATACTTAGTATCATGAACATCATTTGTATGTGCTTGCTTCTGAGATTTTGCTGCTGAAAATTTCTTCACTTTTGCCTTCATACTCAGTTTCTAAGCCTAGAGCATATACCTGTGTTTTAATAGGCATGTTCTTTAATTTCCCCCAGTAACAGTACATCTCTCTATATTATCTTATTTCAGTCATTTTCGTAGACATTTGGCCTTATTCAGTTAAGAGTATCTTCTCAGAGACGTCTCCTCTCTGCCCCATATCATCACAAGCCTCCTTCCCTCTATATAAATGTGTAGCCAGATCCCTTAGCATTTAGCATTCACCTCTAGCTAAGTCCAACACATTGAATCATCACTTGTGGAAGTCTGTGCATTCCCACCATTAAATCTCATCTCCTTAACATCTAATCCTGTTTTCTGCCTTGTAAAATGTATTATTTTTAATTTATGTGTGTGTGTGTTTTTTTTTTTCTATGTGATGCAGCTGGGGATTGACCGCATATTCTGAGAAACATCACTGGTAAGTTAACAGCTGACAACTTTTGGACATAATATATTGGTGACAATTTCAGGAAAAGAATAATTTCAGTAATTGCAGATAGAACTACAGACGGAAAGTGTTTTGCCTAAGTGAAATTAGGGTTGTTTATAAAGACTTTGAGCCTAAGAAGAGGAAAACAGATTTGTATCAGGGTTCAAGTCCCATGTATCCTATTTGGCAATGCCTCTGAAGTGAAACTACGTCTGATTTCTTCCATAGTTATTATGAGTGTGGAATTCAGCTTTTATGAGATAAGTAGGTGATAGTTTTAAAACAGAATAAGAACTAGCTAAAATCAGATTTAAGAAAAACATATATCCCGCTCTCAACCCTATTCTTTCTATATATGTACTTTTTGCCATATACTGTTACCAGTATCCATCAGTATTTCTAGAGATTGTACTAGATGTTTCCTTCTCTTCACCTCCCTGTGTCTAATCGGTCACTGAGCCACACGAGATCTGCCTCTTCCTTGTGCCCCTCCTCCACCTACACCTCTCTACCCTGAGGGCCTGGCCTTCATTGATCTGCCTCGATTATTCCAGGAGTCCTAAGTGCTCTTCAGGCCTCTTCTTTGCTTCTGTTTTGGCGTACATTCTCCACCTCTCCACTGAGGAGTATTTTCTATGCTGTACCATGTTTCTCTCCTGCTTTAAAACTTCTGTGAATTCTTTCACCTATAGGATCAAGCACAGAATTGTTGCGTGGCATGCAAGGCTATATATGACTCCATCAACCTCATCTCCCACAGTTTTTCTTTTTCACTTAATGACAAAACAAGCATCTATCTTTATTCACCACGCATTCCTTGCTGTTTCAGATCTGCATGTGTGATGTACATGGTCCCTCTACTGAACCTTTGTTCATACTTTTCACTTCTCCTTCCTGTCATACTTTCATTCTCCCCCTGATGACTCAACCAACTCAACTGTCAATGTTCTTTGAAATCATAGCTCAAATGCCCCAAAGCCTTATCTAATAGCTCTCACCTCTGATCATTATTTCTTCTTTGCACCTACAGTATTTTATAAACAAGGGTACGGAATTAAAATGATTTGTGGCAGGAATGGTTTTCCTGGACATGGTAATAGGGAAAGACAATGTTTTCATGAGGTGCTGATGAAGAAAACACCGATTTTTTAGAAATTTCATTTTCAACATTTTTCAGGTAAATTATTCTGATAATACAGGAATGTAAAGAATACAATTACTTTGAAAAGCCCATTAGATCTTTCCAATATCAATTATAAAATTTTCCCTATTATAAAGAACAACCCTCTCCTCATCCCCAAGTCTGTGGTTTCTATGTTTGCACTCAGTTTTATTTTTGCTTTTTCTCACTGTGTTGTAATTTATTTGTCTATATGCTTAGCTCCCCTAATAGACTACAGGAGCCTTCAGGACAAGGTCTCTGTTTTAGTTAGTCTTTCAATAAAAGGTTACTTAATCACTGTTATTGGATGTGCAGTGGTTTTTCATGTAGTTTCATTTTTTATGAATCTGTGGGTATTAGTGTTTATAATTACAATGATGGAGATTATGTCTCATCCTTTTTAAAAGAAAGATCTGCTCTTAGGATGTGCACATATTTTTCTTCTCAGGCTCAGAATTTTAGTGGAATACAGTGTTTTACCATCAGGTACTTGAAAAGGCGAAATGAAATAGATCTTTCTGCCTTTCCAAAAAATATTGGTGATCATTTTGCAGCACTTACCAAAGCCTTCAGTTGTATTTTGTTTAAACCAATGTATTTACACTATAACTTCGTATTGTACATTTAGCAGCAGACCAAAACAACTTGTACTGAAATGTTCCACTTCTGTGATTGCATATGTCATTAATCAGGAGAAACCCAGAGATTTTTGATCACCAAATCACTCAGCAGATACACTAGAGAATAGTCAATTGTCTTTTTGAATGACATAGCTTATAAACCTCGTTTTGCAGGCACCTGTGTTGTGATAGTTCACAAACTCAGACGGAGTGGATGACCAGTATCTTTATTGCCCAGGTACGAGATTTATTTGAACTATCCAGTAGAGTGTAATAACTTTGTTTACAGGAAATGTTAGTGTGATGGTGATTTCTAAAGACTTTTTAATAAGCATTTTAAATGTATGTACAATTGGCATTAACTTTGGTTCTCTCATTCTTAGTTTTTAAAATAGTATGTTAAAGTTCAAATTTATTCATTACCTTTTGAAAGAGAGTTTATTCCATTAAAGCGTCTTTTCTGCCAGCCTCACAGCCTCCTTGGCTTAGATGAGGTGTGTTGCTTTAAAATGGTCGTGTAAGAAAGAGGGACTTTTCTAAGCTGTCATCCTACCACAATCCCACATAGACCTTCATTTAGAAAAGTGTTCTATTTCCCTTCTTGTTCTCCCACTCTCTCCACCCCTGCCTTTCCAGAAACAAGGACAGGAACCTACTTTTCTTTAATAACTATTGTGTGCTAGATACTTCATAAGAATAACTCATGTATTCCTTGCAGCAAACCATACAAGATGTTTTTGGTTTTATGAAACAAATGTTTGGTTGTTTGCTTAGGACCATATATTTAATTAGTAGTTTAAACCCAGGGATGTCTGAGGCCAATGCTTATACTCAGTTCTGTATTTGTTTTCCTCCCTAGAGCAGGGCTTACCCTTTTGAGGAACAGTTATGTAGTCCCATTAATTGGACTGGTTTGTTTCCCAACCTTGTCTAGCTAAATTCCCAACAATGCTTCTCATGGAGCATTGAAATTCACTGGTAACGATTAAGTTGCCATTCTTTATTACTGAGGAGGTATATTCCTGTTTCCCTTATAAGAAATAAGTTAGCTCACTCCAAAATCTAGTTCTTATTTGTTCTGAAAATAGTTTTCTCTGTACATTTAATGTATTAACTTTTTCAGTGGTTAATAAACACAGCTCTTCTCAGCCTGTCTCTTTACCATTACTACCTGGAAAAACATGTGCACAAGAGACTGGCTGCTAACTTTTTAGAGGCTTTTCTTCTTCTTCTTCTTTTTGTAACTTATTAAAATTCAGATATTCAACTTCTTTTTTTTTTTTTTTTTTTGAGACAGAGTCTTGCTCTGTTGCCCAGGCTGGAGTGCAGTGGCATGATCTCAGCCCACTGCAATCTCTGCCTCCTGGGTTCAAGTGATTCTCCTGTCTCAGCCTCCTGAGTATCTGGGATTACAGGCGTGCACCACCATGCCCAGCTAATTTTTGTATTTTTAGTAGAGATGGGGTTTCACCATGTTGGGCAGGTTGGTCTCGAACTTCTGACGTCAGGTGATCCGCCCACCTTGGCCTCCCAAAGTGCTAGGATTACAGGCATGAGCCACTGTGCTAGGCCACATCGAGTTCTACTTTAGGAAAAACAAAAAACTGGATTTGAAGTCTTTTGGTAAAGTTGGGACTATAGAGTCTAAAGCTGTTACAGTGTCATTTGTGGCACAACTGAACTGATGTTTTTGCTTTTATAATTGGAGTCAGTAGACTCTGCAGTTGAAATTTAAGGAATGAATGCAGGAAGCAAAGCCTACTCTCACTACAAGGTTATTTCTCACTGTCTCATGTTTTAATCCTAGTCCTCGTCTCAAAGATTTAGCCTAATTATCTTTCCTCTGTTCTTTTTACTTCTTGGTATTATTCAGGTCCTCCCTTAAGATAAACACAGAAGCCTTCTTGGATTTAAGGATTTATGGTTCATCTCTGTAGGGAAACAGCAAAATAGCAAATATTAGTATATATGTTAAAAGCATAGACATACACACAAACACGTATGCGAATTAACAGTAAACACCCCTTATAATGAGCTCCTTTTGGTATTCAGAGTACTTCCGTAATCTCCATCCTTTCCACACCCCTGCCTCAAAAGTCATCTAGACTTTAGCTTAAATATCCCATTCTCAGAGAAACTTTTCCTGACCTTCAGATGACTTAGACCTTCAGGCTATCACCCTTAGCATCCTGTACTTCTCCACTGTGACACTAATTAATAAAGAAAAAAATGTAATTAGCTATTTCATGTCTGCCTCTCTTACTAAAATGTAAACTCCATGAAAAGAAGGACTCTTCATCATATTTGACTTGTATGTCAAGTACATGTTCAGTTAGTATTTCTAAAATAGGAAATAGGGTAAGAAAATCAGTAATCAGATAAAATTTCAAATCGATATCTGTGTGATAAAATAGAATCATAAAATATGTCAGGTAAGGAGAGCATGTGACTGACATAAAGAAGGCACTAATTGAGCAAGGTTCTCAGGGAGTGGCCTTCTGAGTAGGTGACAGGTGACCTGAGACCAGTCTGAAATGAGAGGGGTATCATGCAGGCTTTCAGGAAGGATCATTCAGGGATGGGGCCAGCAGGGTAGGTCCTGAGACATCATCACTGTCTTGTTTTATTCTATAAACATCATGAAGGTAAGATATTAGAGATGAGGAAGGCTTGTGACAAATTATGTAGTTCCTGCTTAATAGTTTGAAACAAGGGAAGGATATAATCTAATTTTAATTGAAAAAAAATTATTTTGTTCTCTTCATTGAGTCTGCAGTGTAGAGGGTCAAAGATGCAAGTGGGATGAACAGCTATAGGAAAGAAGATGTCAGCTCAGACTAGGGTGGTAATGAATATGGTAAGACAAATTAAGATTCAGGAATATTTTGAAGGTAGAGCTAATAAGGCTTTTGGAATTATTGCAAAGCGACTACGTTGTCTGTGGTATATACCCTAGAGTTCCTTGTCACGTGCCAGGAAAATTTAGGACACAGACACACGTAGAAGTTTAGGAGCAGGAGGTTTAATAGGTAGAAGAGAAGAGAAAGAGAAACAGCTTCCTCTATAACAGGAAGAGGTCTCCAAGCAGAAAGGACCAGCTAGTGCAGAATGTGCAGTTTTATAGTCCAGTTTGAGGAGTTTGTGTCTGATTTACGAAGGGCTCACAGATTATTTCGATCAGATATGGCGTTTACATAGTGTATGGGTAAGTCTGGTCACCCCCACCCTAATCTTCTTATGCAAATGGGCCTTCCAGTTGATTGACACCATCTTGTCCTCTCCTTACAATGCATTTAGCTGGCAGAGAAGGGAAGATGGAGCCACCATTTTGAAAATGTCTAGTCCTTAGTTCCTGCCAGCATTCACCCCTGCAAGCTCCTAGATTGCAGGCTGCTTTTTGTTAGAAGATGGCTTGGAACTGCTTTTCATTAAAAAGAAAAGCCTTACCAAGGACTCCCATGCCCTTGCTATCTGCTTAGTAATTCCTTCTTAACTCCTGTGTCAATTGGCTATTGCAATTTGAGAGGAAGAGTAGAAATCAGAAAAAATTCTAGTTTTTTGGCAACTGTCAGATGTAAGTGGGATCATCAGAGATGTAGAAGGAAATGGAGAGTTCTGTTTTGGCCACATAAAATTTGAGATGCCTATTAGATACACAGATGTGTATGCTGGGCAGCAGGTTGGATGTGTGGATCAAAAACTCAGGCACAGGTTTGGGGCTAAAATGTAAATTTGGGGGAAGTCAGCACTTAGATTGTATTCAAAGCTATAGGATTAGATGAGATGCCTGGGGGAGAAGGTTTGAGGTAGAGAGGGAAGCATGGAGGTAGAGAGGGAAGTATGGAGGAGGGAGGGGGAGAGAGAGAGAACAGAGGAATAAGCCCTGGGACATTTCAAAATTTAAAGCGTAGGCAGAAGAAAAAAACAGCAAAAGCAGTGATAAGAAGTAAGAAAGGAGGAAAACGAGGTGATGGGTACAGAAAATTCTGTCAAGTAATTTCTTATGTAATTAAATGAGGTTGTGACTAGATAAGAGGTGAAGGTAGGTTTGGGGGTTTTGATTTATCTTTAAGATGGGGGAGTGTGTACTTGCATATATTATATGAAGACAATCCAATCAGGAAGAAGAAATGGATAGAAGAGGAGAGATGTTATTAAACCAGCAGAGGCCCTGAACAGACATGAAATGATATGATCTAGTGCATGGTTATTCCTTATTAAAAATCATCGTACAGCAGAGACTGTGGCACATTTCTTCTCAAATTATTGACCACCTCAATTTATGACCCATTGAGCTGAGCAATTATAGATATGACTGGATAAAAGTTATTTGCAATTAGCAAATATTGATTGCAAGAAGTAAACTCACTTAGATGACTATAGATGCAAGGAGATTGGTACATTTCATGATGGGAGTATTTTCTTAAATGATCAGTAATAATTGTTGGATTGAATCAGTGAGATCACCACATGTGATGCAGGCAGGGTTTTTGAAGTGTAAGGGCAGAGGCAAAGGAGAGAAGTAATCTTCAGAGAGTGAGGAAACCAGTTGTCCCATGATAGAACTTCAAGGCAGTGCTGAATGGTTTCTTAAAATTTAAGGTTAAATTTAAAGTGTGATGGATCTACAGAGTAATTTATTTTTGTCCTCCATCAACTGGCAGGCACTCATGAAATAAGCTGAATTGTGTTTAATTAGGTTTGGGGCTTTGCCAGGCAAGTATGATAGAGAACGAAGGAGCAAGAAAATAAGTAATCAGATAAAATTTGAACTTGAACATATTTACAAGGAAGTGAGTTTACTGATTGACCATGAAATGAAAGCCAGGCAATGAGGGAAGTGGTAAAAAATGTTGTGAGAAGAGTGATGGTGGATTGGAGATCTCAAGGAGTGAAAAGAACAGTTAAAATGAATGAAACTAAATTGAGTTAGCTGGAAAGATAGGCAAAGGTTAGAAATTGGAAGGCAGAAATGGAGATGTTTAGGTGTGGTCTTTGGTTATAAAATGAAAGTTTGATCCTCACCTATATGATCCACGCTGTATGACTTTTGAAGTCATTTACAAATAACTACAAATGTTAAATCAGAACACATCACTTGGATGTAAAGTAGAAAAAAATGCCTCTTAGTTCAATTCAAGGAAAGTTAGCTGGTATTCACAGTTGTATATTATTTCAGAAAAGAGAAATATGGATTTGGGAACCGCATTTGCTCTTAGATTCTTCAAAATATATTTTAGCGTATGCACTACACATCAGTGATTTGGAAGTGTAAGGGTAATTCACAAAATTGCCTAATTCCCTCTCAGTCAGTTTTCTCCCAGGTTTATGTTTTGGGAACATCACAATTATATAATATCCTTTTTTTAACCATGTTTGGTACTGTGTCATAAAAATAATATGAAGCTACAACCTTCCAATTGAAATACTGTATAACCTACCATTATAGATTTGCTGAACTAAGGTAAATGCTTCACTAACATTCAAGGGTAGATACGATGCACATTAAAGGATCTGCACTGTAAGATCATTGAGGAATAAATGAAAATTATATGTACATTGATAAACATACAGCTTGGCAGTTTGCCCCTTAGTTAAATTAGCTGTTATTATATGGTGGGTAGACAGTAAATATTTGTTTAAATGAGTTCTTTGCCATAAAGCAACACATTCAAATAAGAGCTGCAACCTAAGAACAATAATCTGTTGCTTAAGAATTGAGAGAAATAAAGAGTAGGCATTTAGCTATATAGTTTACTAAATGGTTTTCATTTCATTACAGTATCTGTAAACTTTTCATTTTATACTTGGTATTCTGTATTTACGTCACAGATTGTTGTTTGAAAATCAATATACTTTTTCCAAATTCTGGAAAGTTAATCTACCCTGGGGAGTACAAAATTCTTTAAAGAATTTTTTATATGTATATATCAGAGATGAATCACTCCAGAGCTTATATTTTTACCTGTGAACATTTATCCCCATCCAAATTAACCTTTCTCCAGTCATATGTATAATTATTTAGAAGGCAAGAATATAGTCAATGATTTGAGAACAAATGTGCCCCACTCTCTGTTGTACAATGATTTTCAGTAAAGATGTTGAAATGTCTGAGTAAAAAGATTATATTTCTTTGGAATTCAATTAGATAAAATAGTAACATTTTTCAAGAGGTCATAATGTTAGGCTAATTTTTCTGATAGTCATGCCTTAGGTTGATTTGGGATATATAAGATAAAATTATTTTTACACTGAAATCATATTTGGTGTAAATGTATAGTTACTTAGATTACAGTGCCTAACAATGTAGACAAGTGTACTATTTTTCTTCCACAAAGAGATTTGCCAGTTGCCTCAAATATTTTTCCCCTTTTGGTTTGATAAGTAGTATAGAAGGCATGCATTTGAAACTTAGAAATTGAGATGAGACCTCAAAGCTCAGTTCAGTTAAGAGTTTCATATCCTGGAGCGATGCTGCCACCAGAGTCAACATCATAATCACAAATGGAATTCTCATGGAAATCAGATCATTTGTTGTGGATATGTGGGAAAGAAACCAAGTGGCTTTATGACATAGTATACCACATAATAAAATCACACACCAACAGCAAGAAATTGTGTTTCCACAGCATGAATATGATATATGGCCACCAGCTGGAAAGGAACGAAAACGTTCAATAACCAAAAATCCCAAAATTGGAGGTTTGCCTCTGATTCCTATACAGCATGAGGGGAATGCAACCTTGGCCCGGAAAAATATCGAGGTAGGTTAGGATTTTGTTTGTTTTATATTCAATTATAGAATATATTTTCCTATGTCATAATGTGATTAGGTCATTAATTACTTCATTGGCTTCAAAAGCACAATAATAATCACTTTGTAAAGCATGGTAATGATCACATACAGCAAGAAAACAGTATGAATAACCTTATACCTTTTATTTTAATATCATTGACCGCCCGATCACATATGCACAATACTACTTATTTTCTTACCTCTAAAGTAGCCAATTTAAAATATGCGGATAGAAATTCTGGTGGTAAAATCACAACTTCAAATTCATTTTACAAGCTTACTTAAAACACCCTCAGAGTAAGCCCATAGCAGAATACGTCTGGAGCCCTGGTAACTAAACTTTCTAGTAATATAATCACATTCCAGTGCTTTGGGAACTGATGGAGTCTCTCAGTTAATTTAAGGACCTACAAGATGACCCCTGAGAATCAAAAAAGAAGATTTGGCATCTTTCATGAAAGCTACTGTTTGTTTTCCTTCTCACCTTGAGGGTTGGGAGAACATAAGCGGCATCAATCTTGACATGAAGTTTGGCCTCTTCAGCAAAGAACATAGGCTGTTTACTCTCAAAACTCATTAGCCATTTTGGGACCAACACATATTTCAGTGTCTTAATTGAGTCTCTGAAAGCAAAAAGAAAAGCAGTTAGAAGGTGTTCTTATATCTTCCTTGAGCCTAAATTTGGAATTAAGCTGTTCGAATCTTTTGCTCTCCAAACAGAAGTTAACTTTTGAAAGATGAAAGCCATTTTAACCTAGTGATCAGATTTTTAAGCTTTTTGTACATATCCTTTCTTGAACATTTATCCCGCTGTAATATTCTTTCTCTAAAAGAGAAAAGCTTCAAAAATAATGGTCCTTTGTTTACTGCTTAGTCATTCTGCCCTGATGTAATCAAAGTAAGGAATATGTCTCCAAGAAATCATGACCTTGTCGTTTCTTCCATTCTGTACCTAGTTTTTTGTTTTGTTTTGTTTTGTTTTTTTTTTTTTTAGGTAATAAACTGCTCTGCAGAGTTCCTTATCTAATCAAGTATCTTAAAATTCCAAGAGTTACATTTCCCAGGAACCCAGGACAGGGAACACAGGCTGAACAGATGAAACTAACATAGGGAGAGATACGCCCTACAGTGACTGTAGAATCTTTTGACATTGCCTTCAGATCAATTATCGGCAAAGCAAAATAAATTATTGGGATCAAAATACATTAACCAGTATCTAATATAGATGATGATTGACTGTATAATAATTTCTTAGCCTTATCCCAAATCCACAATTTCAGAGACAATTTTTAACATATTTAAGATAGGAAAACTGAAGAACTGAAACTATAAAGTGTTTACAAGCTTTTAAAAGAATTACATGCATTTTCAATTACTGGAAAATTTCTGAGTCTTTAAAATAAACCAAGCTCTTTGTAAGATTAGTAAATATAAGGTAGTTTGGTGATTTGATAAATTTGGCAAAGACATTTTTTAAATGTTTATGTTGGAAAAACATAATGAAACTTACTTCATAAGGCAATAATAGAAATTTTTTAAAAAAAATTTCATATAAACCATGAAAATATCTGCCATAGAATTAGATTCATATAAAAATTTTAAAAAATATATTTACAAAATAACTAACCATTTTTGACCCTTTGTTTTAAAAATGAAAAGTGAGTTAAAATATTAAGTATTATATATTAATAAAAATCAGTCATAACAATGAATATATTCAAGAAGAATTATTTTTCAAAGAAGTTGTTGGCAGATTGATAAATTTTGTGGCTAAGCCTGGCTTTCATTCAGTCCTATTGAAAGTCATATGAGAATACCCTATCCAGGTAGGGAAGGCTTCATGGTGGAAGTGACTTCTCAAGTTAATTGGGGAAATTAGTAGTGAGCCAGCTGAATATGCCAAGTTGTTGGCAGAGGAAATCACACATGAAGAGGCAAACAGAATGCTGAAGAATGCACAAACTAGATACTACCTGTGGTCCTCCTACTGAGTCCCTGTAAAATCATGGATATCTTACTTTAACGCCATCGTTCTAAGCTGCTTTACCTGTAAGCATGTGGGATTAATAAAAGCCCCCACCTTATAGTGCTGTTGTGATTAAGTGACATTATACATGAAACTTTATTAGAATAATGACTAGCATATCTTTAACGTATATTGAGACAAAATATTAAGGAACTGGGAAGATGATATGGAATAATTCGTTAGTTTTTTTCAAAATTGCTATTTTAACAGCAATATCTGTAAAACAAAAATAACGAGCAAAGAATGATGATGCAGTGAAGCAGAAAATAGTGACATAGAATCCCACCCATAATCCCCTCTCTTTGTTGTTAGTATCCTGAGCACAGTTTGATGTGGTAGAAAGCAGCACATTGATTTCAGAAAGGCCAACCTGGGGTCCCCTCCCTAGCTCTCACTTATGCAACCTTGGGCAAATTTTTTTCTTTGAGTTTCTATTTCTGCATCTTAAGATAAAGACAATTTACTTTAAACTATGAATAATACAGAGTTTAAAGCGTTTAAAGTGTTGTGATGATTAAATTTATTGATATGATTATGTATTTTACAACATGAAGATTAAGTAATACAGTGAGTTTGGTAATGAAAGCCAATTAAGAGAGTTTCTAGTATACTCTGTACATATTGGTCATGTTACTTTTTGGTGTCCTAAGACCTCTGTAACCATTGGCTTGCCTCTGGATTTAATGGAAAATATGAAGGCCCAGGCTAAAGCCATGTGAATGATTCTCTGTGAGAACCCATCCATTATACCATTCTCTAGCTATGATAAGTAAAACCTACTCTGTCTGCCACTGGGAGAGACAGACTCTGTTTCAGATTATTATTTCCGTTCAGACAACTGGTTTTCCCTCAGCACCCTGTGACATGAACTGACATTGCCTATAGCAAGCCATCTCTTGCTCTTCCACTTTCAGACTTTATCTTTTTCTTTTTAAATTATGAATGCCTAATCTTTTAAGGACAGTACAGTGTATAAACTATGACTTTCTTTCCCCATTGTCTATGCACTTGGCTTTCTTTCTTCATAGCATTCAAGGCAATTTGGCACACCATATTATTCATGCAAAATTCTTCCTCACTCTCCCATCCCTAACTCTTTACAGTTCACTTCTATCACATCTCCCCACCTTCATTTAAGGTTACATAATTTAGGCTAATATTATGGATGTATTAGTCTATTCCCTCATTGCTACAAAGAAATGTCTGAGACTGGGTAATTTATGAAGAAAAGATGTTTAATTAGCCCACGGTTTCACAGGAAGCATGGTGGCATCTGCTTGGCTTCTCGGGAAGCCTTAGGAAGCTTACAATTATAGCAGAAGGCAAAGGGGAAGCAGGCACATCTTACATGGCTGGAGCAGAAGCAAGAGAGAGAGGGGGGAAAGGTGCTACACACTTTTAAAGGACCAGATCTCAACATAACTCACTCAGGAGAACAGCACAGAGGGGATGGTACTAAAACTACTGATGAAAACCCCACCCCCACAATTCAGTCACCTCCTATCAGGCCTCATCTCCAACACGGGACTGCATTTGAACATGAGATTTGGGTGGGGATATAGATGCAAACCATATCAGTAGTGTACTTGAAATTTCAGCATTATGTATGTTATTACTTGGCCCTTAAATTCTGTGTCTAAGAGAGTCCCAAAGTTTTTATGCTGATGGTTGAAAAATAATGAGAACTGTCACTCTGATATATAAAACCTCTCTATATTTATCCTTAATTTTTCCCAAGTAATAGATGCCAAGTGAAACTTTTTAACAAGATTAAAGTTTGTTTATAAACCCTGTCTTGTTTTTTTTACTTCATTTGTGATAAAATACATATATCATGGAATTTTCTACTTTATTTAAAAATACATACAATTCAGTGGCATTGGTTGTATTTACATTGTTCAACCATCACTATTTTTCTTAGTATTTTAACATATTCTAATGAAACTTTGGAATTAAGCTAGATATTAAACATTTCTTCCTATAAATTTCAGAGTAGGAAAAATGTATATAGCTTAAGATGTATAATCAGAATATTACCAGAAAATTCCAAATTTCAAAATTATTTGTGCATTATATTCATGAAAATATTTTTATTCCACTTGAATTTTCTGTTATAAATTTATGTTTGGATCTACTGAGATTAAGAAAAATAGAACAGTGTTGTATACTGGAAACTGTTTAAACTTTTCTTCATTTACTCATTCAAAAATATTTATTGATCATTTCCTATGTGTGTACAAGGCTCACACTTCAGTGAACTAATTAAACAAAAGGAAAGAAAAATAGAAACTTTGCTAGACACATCTAAGCAGGAGTGAGTTAGAAGAGGCAAGTATGAAGTGAGATTCAATTTGAATAACTAACCCAAAAGACACCTTTGAAGTGGTATGTTGAATGCATGTTAAAATGAATTTCCATGGATTGCATTTTACAGATGTTCCTCAACTTATGATGGGGTTACATACCAATAAACTCACCATAAGGTGAACATACATAAAATAAAAAAGGCGTTAAATACACCTAACCTATGGAATGTTGTAGCTTAGCCTAGCCTAGCTTAAACGTGCTCAGAACATTTATATTAGCCTACAGCTGGGCAGAATCATCTGGCAACACAGCACGCCATACCAGTTTTTCACCCTCATGAGTGCATGGCTGACTGGAAGCTGCAGCTCACTGCCACTGCCCATCATCACGAGAGAGTGTCCTACCGCGCATCACTAACCGGGGAAAAGATCAAAATTCAGAATTTGAAGTATGCTTTCTACTTCGTGCATATTTGTTTTTCACCATTGTAAAGTCAAAAAATCGTATTGAAGCATTGTAAGCCAGGGACTGTCTGTAGTTGATTTTGTAGCTCTAAGATTAGTATATAAATTCAGACATGCCACTTGTATCGAAGTAAAGTTAGGACCTAAG
Organism: Gorilla gorilla gorilla; assembly: GCF_029281585.2. Classification (NCBI taxonomy): domain Eukaryota; kingdom Metazoa; phylum Chordata; class Mammalia; order Primates; family Hominidae; genus Gorilla; species Gorilla gorilla. The sequence continues at coordinate 44,110,651 of NC_073227.2, read as the reverse complement.
TCATAGAAATGAGATCTTTTATAGGAAGCATCAACTTTTATGTGGATTGCACTTTCTAAACCTAAATTGTGCCAAATCTTGCTTCCCTGTGAGACATTTAATTTTATTTTTAGAGTGCAAGAGCAGAACTTGAAAGGCTGCGGCTCAGTGAAAAGTGTGATAAAGAGTCCGTGGACTCTAGCTTAAAGGAGAGAGCTTCCATGGTGGCCCACTGCCTGGAGCACAAGGACGATAAACTTCGAAATCGACCCCGAAAACATCGGAGTTTCAACTGCCTGGAGGACACAGAGCCTGAAGCCCCACTTGGGCAACCAAAAGGCCATAAAGGCCTAAAGACATTGAGGAAGACTGAGGACAGGAATAGCAAAGCTACTTTGGACTCTGATCATAAGTTACCATCAAGGGTAATTGAAGAACTTAATGTGGTTCTACAGCGGTCAAGAACCCTTCCAAAAGAATTACAGGATGAGCAGATTTTGAAGTAGGAAATAAAATGAATTTCTCCCCAGATTATTTTTTTAATATTGTATGCAATCTTTATGTGTAACTCCAAAACTGAACTATAAGATAATTCATAAGAATTTGCCTATTGATAGGCAAATTTGTCTATGCTTAGGCATTTAAGGAGCATTTAAAAATATGTATATATGTGACTGAATGTAAGATTAATTTTATTTTGGTCTGAACAAAGCTTGTAAAGTTCCATTGTATTAACGTGTGTAAGAAGACATTGGGTTACTTAGGTGGTCAGTCCTTTTAAAGTAGTTGTCTGTTAAGTGGTATAATTTATGAGCAGAAATCTCAAACTGTACTGTATTGTATAAAATGCTGTGTTTAAATGAAGCCTAAGAAACTATCTGTAACATATTTTGCACTTTGAGAAACCTTGTATATTAAATTACCATATGTTTTTAGGTTTACAGAAGTTCTACCTTAGGGAAAAGAAAGGGAAGTAAATTGAAAAAGCGGGGAGAATTTATTGTAGTGGCTGCCTAAAAACCACTGGAGTTTTTAAAAGAAGCAAGGAGTTAAATGTCCTGCAAAACAAGGAAGTGAGCTAAGATTCATTCTAGTTCACTAATGACCAGAACTTGTCAATGAGAAACCACTTGTTAAGAAAAAGTCCAGTGTTTATTTCTCAAGAGTAATATTCGGCCAACAGATGTAAATAATAGCACTAGCCACTCTTATTAATATTTATAGTGTTAGAAAACCAGCCACATTACAGATTCACTACGTTTGAGCTCATTGTTGGTGGCTGCTAAGAGGAAACTTACACTGCATTGGAGAGGTTGTGTACACAGGACCTGGCCTGGATGCTGATTGCACTGTCATTGTATGCAAGCATTTTTTCTTTTTTCAGAATTTCTGACTATACTTTTGGTACGAACAAAATTCATCACCACAGGGTCCTGTTGTTTTGTTTGATTTTTAGATTTTTTTAAATTATTATTCAGGTTGTAATGTTTTTCTCCGAATTGTCAGAAATAACTGGAAGAATACAATATATGGCCATTATGGAGCCAGGGGCTAGTTGGTGGTTTACTATACATTTGGGGGCTACCTGGTCACATTTAATCTAGGTTTTTTTTTCTTTTTTTAAATAAAGGTGTGGTCTCTTCCCTGTACTTATGAATAAGGACAAAGCCCTATTTTTGTTTCCACATAAAGATCAGCTACTGAATTGGTGATTTTCCTGACAGACAATGCTATCTAACCATAGTTCATGTTAGGGGAAGCATTTTTCCATCAGTTTCTTTAAAATTGGATTGTCTGGTGAGTTTTGATATTAAACATTATTTTATGTAGCTAAGTTTTTTTTTTTAGCATTTCCTTTTTATTTTTCAATCTGTATTCACAGGCCCATACTTCAGTCAGTCCAATCATAGTACAGTGATGTGGTGGTAGATGCTATGAATTTCTTCATTGTAAAATACAGATCATTTGTATTTTGGGGTGATAAAATAGTTCACCATGGGTATGAGATATTTATTCTTTAAATCAAAGTAAATTAGAATTTTTAAAAAGCACAAAACTGCAGGACAGTTTATGAAATAGGTGGCACTATTAGGGAATCTTCCTTTAAAGCAAGAAATCATGTTATTTAGAAAGAAAAACTAATCTTAAACATACTATTTCTAATATTTATATTTTTATGAAATAAAGAGGTACGTGGAAATTAATATTTGGTGATGTTGGACAGTGGAAAAGTATCTAGAGTTTTTACCTGCCTTATCTGAATTCTTCTTGAAACTTGAGCTTAAACTCTAATAGCTGTTTCCCTTTCTATTCTGAACAATTGTCTCCATTTTTCAAGTGTGAGATAAGGGCTAATGATGACATCTCATTTATTTTGAGTAAACATTAAAATTGTTTTACAAGTCTACTTGAATGTGACTTTATTATTTTCAGAAGTTGAAGGTTGTTATTGTGAAATAGATCAAATAGATTAGCTTTCTTTTCTTTTTAAAAAAATTTGAATTTAATATATACTTCAAACTGGCTGTATTGTTTTTCCAAACAGGTCACTGTAAGTAGCTTTATTTATTTAAAGACCCACTTGCTGAGAACCAGGCACAATTACAGGCTCTGTGGCCTGTATTGACGAGAAGCTGCTGACCAGCCACATCCCTACAAGATGCATAGTACCACCCCTGGTTTATAGGCATCTCTGCCAGGCTTGCCACACCACGAGAAGGCCAAGGGACTGGCACAAGTGTCTGGCACCTCAGCAGTGCCACTTGGTCATTCATGAGCAGTCCCTCATGTTCAGGAACAGTGCCTGTCACCCAGGCCACTTCAGCTGCATCCACTATAGGAAGGAGCTGACTGGTGAGGCCCATGAGCTGAAGGGTGAACTCTACTGCCTGCCCTGCATTGACAAGATGCTGTCCCCATTTCTAGGGACTGCAGCCAGCCCATCAAAGGCCACATAGTGAATACACTGGGCAAAGAGTGGTGGCATGCAGAGCTCTTTGCCCTGAGTGTGAGAAGCCATTCCTGGGGCCCTGGCACTATGAGAAGAAGGGCTTGGCCTACTTTGAGATCCACTACAGCCAGCTCTTTGGGACATCTGCTACAGCTACAGCCATGAGGTCAAGGGTGACATGGTGTTGGCCCTCAACAAGGCCTGCTGTCTGCTTCTCCTGCTCCACCTGCAAGAGCAGGCTCACTCTGAAGATCAAGTGTGTGGAGTTTGACGTGAAGCCCATGTGTAAGAACTTCCCACTGGAACTGAAGAACAGGCTGAAGAAGTCATTGGAGCTCACGTCTTGCTAGGCCTAGCCCAAGTCTGGGGACCTCAACTCTGAAGGCTGTCTTGCCTGGCCCTTCTCTCCCTCCCTTCCTTCTCCCAGAGGACCTCTGCCTTCTCCCTCTCCAGCTCACTGCCTTCTCACAGCCACCTCACACTTCTGTTGTCTGTTCTTGGACTCCTCATCTCCCTTTACGTGCTTCTTGTCCTCCCCTTGTCTCCTTTCTCATCATCTCCACCCTTTCTATTCTCTTATCTCTGCCTTCCCCAATGTCTTTTCTCTCCTTTATGGTGGCTTCTCTCTTTCCTTCTGTGCAGAGGCAGTGACCCAAGAGGTGGGGAGCCTGTGAAAGGCCTGGTCCCATGCCCTATGACTGCATCTACCTGTGTCCATGGACTTCAGCCCGCAGAACTCCAGGGATAGCAAATCAGGGTCTGGGGTCACCAGAGCTCCTATCCTGACCTGTCCCTCCCCACAGGGGACCAGGTTGCACATATTCCTGTGGGACCCTCCACCTCAGAGTACACCCACTGCCAGAGCAGCCCACCTGAGCTGCAGGACCAGGGCCACCCTTCAATCTCTCACCATTCATTTAACCAAGTAGTATCCCTGTGCCCAAACTGGGCCAGCAAGTCCTGCCACCCCATTCACTACCTGCAGGGACAGGAGCCCACTTCCATCAAGAGGACTTTCTGAAATCCAAACTTGGCCCCTGCCTCTGGCTAGGCCACTTGGTTCTTCCCTCCCCCAGCCCAGAACCAGTGTTGAGACTTTGGGTGTGGCTGGGAATAGGAGGTGGTAGGGTCAGAGGTGGCTTATTTCCACCTCTAAGGAGGAGAATTCCTCCACAACCAGTGCAGACCTGAGGTTGGGACTCAGGCTTGCATAATGAAGGCTTAGTCACAGGAAAAAAAAAAAAAAAGAAAAAAACAAAAAAGCAAAGCACTTAAAGTGCTCAAAGGCACTCTCAATTTTATTTCTGTAGCCCTAAAATTAATTATTAGACATGGTTTTTAAATATTTGATTTCTAAACAAATCATTACCTGATGATTCATCAAAGTGTCACTGAGAACTCAAAACCAAACAAAAATAATTGAAGCAAAAATATGACTTATGAACGTAACTATTAGCTGCTGAATTGCATAATTTTTAATTCAAAAATATAATGCAAAAGCAATTTTTTAAATGCATCAAATGTATTTGAACAGGTTGTAGCATGCAGATATTTGCATCTTTTTAAAGTTTTAATAATCACTTTAGGAAGAAGATTAAAACTTTCACCATCTTAACAAAATTTGCACAGACTTACATATTCTCCCTTACTCAAATGAACTTATAACCAACCACAGACTCATTTTGCTTGCCTCACCACAGCCAGTAAGTTAAGGAGGTGGAACAAGGAACAAGGAAGGCAACTTTATTTTGGAAAGCCAGCAAACCAAGAAGATGGCCAACTAGTGACCTAAAGTACCATTTTAAGTCGGTACAAATTTCAAGCTGTTTTTATGTTTAGGGTAGCAGGAAGAGGAAAGGGTTGGGATCAAGATGTGAGCCACAACCGCAGACATTTGGATACTAGTGAGAGTTTGAGGCAGCTGGAGCTGCTTTGTCCATGGTCAGGTCACAATGCTTCTGCAAATCTCTTTTTTTCTTTGTTTTCTTTTTTTAAATTTTAAGTTCTAGGGTACATGTGCACAACGTGCAAGTTTGTTACATAGGTATACGTGTGTCATGTTGGTTTGCTGCACCCATTAACTTGTCATTTACATTAGGTATTTCTCCTAATGCTATCCCTCCCCCAACCCCCCACCTCCTGACAGGCCCCAGTGTGTGATGTTCCCTGCCCTGTGTTCAAGTGTTCTCATTGTTCAGTTCCCACCTATGAGTGAGAATATGCAGTGTTTGCTTCTGCAAATCTTTAACAAAACATAGCTGTTTACATACTTTTCCTTTAATCACAGAGTTAGTTAAGAAAACTACATGACTGTTTTCTTTGAATTTTTTCTCAGTGCTCTAAAATTAGCCTGTGAGCAGGAATAGGTAAAGACCCCTTAAACAATAAATGGAGTTAGATATGTTAGTTTTTCTACTGTTTCACTGTTACCAATTAGTTAAGACAGAATTAGTTGTAAAATGTGACCATTTTTCTGTCATGTGTACAATCATCACATTTAATTTCTAATGATCAGGAAATGCAAAGCACAGAAATGAATCAGGTAATTAAAGTTTATGTTTTTAAGTTGTATAATTATTTTAACATTTTTTATTTAAAATATTACAAATTGCATTGTATTACCCCTTTTCTGCCACAGCCACTATATGTTGAATATAAAATTTTTAATAATTGAGATACCTCTGCAGATTTAACCCTTTTTATGAGTTAAAGTTCAGAGCCCAAATGTCCTCATCTGAGAAGTAGGAATGTTAACTTGTTGACTTTTTTCAACAACTATTTTATACACACACACACACACACACACACACACACAAATTATGAGCCAGGTATATGAAATAGATACATATATAGCAGCATAGTAGAGATACAATAAATGTTAGTTATTAATGTATTAGTCCTCCTAGCTCTCATTTGATCTTAGTTGACCCTAATGGTTTTCAAAACCGCTTCTAGCAGGCAGATCAAGATGGTGGAATAGAAGGCTCTTCCAACTGTCCTTCACTAAAGGACACCAACCTAATAACTATCTACACAGAAAACAAACTTCATATGAACCAAAACTCAGATGAGCACTCACAGTACCTGGTTTTAACTTCTTATCACTGAAGGAGGCACTGAAGGGGTAGAAAATACGGTCTTGAATCAACACCATTCCTCCCCAACCCCCTAGCAGCAGCAGCATGGTGCATTGAGGAAACTTTTTAGGACAACGGGCTGGGCAAAAATTTCTTGAGTAATATCCCCATAAGCACAGGCAACCAAAGCAAAAATGGACAAATGGGATCACATCAGGTTAAAAACTTCTGCATAGCAAAGAGAACAACCAGCAAAGTGAAGAGACAATCCACAGAATGGCAGAAAATATTTGCAAACTATCCATCTGTCAAGGGACTAATAACCAGAATAAATAACAAGCTCAACAATTGTACCGGAAAAAATCTAATAATTTGATTAAAAGTTGGCAAAGATTTGAATATACCCTTCTTTAAAGAAGACATACAAATGGGAAACAGGAAGATGAAAAGGTGCTCAACATAAATTGGCAGAAAAATGCAAATCAAAACTACAATCAGAAATCATCTCACCTAAGTTAAAATTGTTTATACCCCCAAAACAGGCAGTCATAAATGCTGGTGAGATTGTGGCGAAAAGGGAAACTTCTTGGTGGGAATGTAAGTACAGTTACTATGGAGAACAATTGGAGGTTCCTCAAGAAACTAAAAGTAGAACTACCATATGATCCAACAATCCCACTGCTGTATATATACCCCAAAGAAAGGAAATCAGTATATCTAAGAGATAGCAGCACTCCCATGTTTGTTGCAGCAATAGCCAAAATATGGAAGCAATATAAGTGTCCATCAACAGACGAATCGATAAAGAAAATGTGGTACTTATACACAATGGCGTGCGATTCATCCATAAAAAGAATGAGATTCTGTTATTTGCAACATCTGTGGAACTGGAGGTCAATATGCTAAGTGAACCACCTGTTATTTATTTGTGTGATCTAAAAATCAAAACAATTGAATTCATTGAGATAAAGTGCAGAAGGATGGCAGCCAGGGGCTGGGAAGGGTAGTGAGAGGGTGGTGGGATGAGATAAGAATGGTTAATGGATACAAAAGAATAAAAGGAATCAATACCTAGCATTTGATAGCACAACAGGGTGCCTATAGTCAGTTTAATTGTACATTTTAAAATAACTAAAAGAGTATAACTGGATTGTTTAACACAAAAGTACTTGAGGGGATGGATAACCCATTTTTCATGAAGTGATTAGTAAACATTGCATCCCTATATTAAAACATCTCATATACCCCATAAGTGTATACACCTACTATGTACCCATAAAAATTAAAATAAAATATTTTTTTAAATTAAAAAACTGCTTCTAGCAATGTTTTCTTCATCCTTTAAAACATATGTTATGCACTAATAAAACAGATTACCACAAGTTACGGGCTGAACTGTCTCCTCCCAAAAATCATATGTTGAAATCCTAATTCCTAGTACCTTAGAATGTGACTATATTTGGAGGTAGGGCCTTCACAGAGGTGATTGAGTTAAAATGAAGTTATTAGGACAGGCCCTAATCCATTCTGACTGGTGTCCTAAGAGGAAATTAGGACATACAAAGAGACACTGGGGATGCCCAGCCACAGAGGAAAGGCCATGTGAGGAAACAAGGAAAGTGTCTGCAAAGTGAAGAGAAAGGCCTTATAAGAAAACAAACCTGCTGACATCTTGATCTTGGACTTCCAGCCTCTAAAACTATGAGAAAATAAATTTCTGTTGTTTAAGCCACCCAGGCATTTTGTTATGGTAACCTTAGCAAAGTAATACATCACGTTTTTGTGTTAATTTGTTAATATTGATATATGATGAGCAGGATACCCTCTGGTACTTGAAATAATTAGTCCTTGTGCTCTTGTTGCTCCAAATCTCAGAATAACTTTGTGGCATCACATCAAAGTTACAATAACCATATGATTAATGGAGGAAAAGAATGACATGTTGAGATGTAACTGCTTAGAAATCAGCTAGCTAAATAACATGAACACTAAAATAATATAGAATAAAATTCAAAATTGTGACTCAGCAAAATTACTGTTGGGGTCTGCTTGTAAAGACTCAAGTTCTCATATCAAGAGCCACTCTTCCAGCAAAGATGCCCTATCTTTCATAACATCTGATAAAGAATGTTGCTGAACCTTTCAAAGAGAAACCAAGAGAGCTTCTCAGTTAAACGACTGAGCAATCAACCAATACATTAGACTACAGAGACACAAAAACTCACTTCAATCAACCCAGCTGACCCAAATCATGATTTTACAGCCTGTTGACTGGCTTAACAACAACCTTCATAAGATAGAAGTAGCATTTATATCTCACTGGGGAGGATCTCATCTTCCCCTCTACTACTGCCTCATTTGTCTGCTCCTGTTTGCAGCAAGACTCTTCATTACATTTGTCTAACTTGCTGCCTTCTCTCTTTAACCTCTCATTCTTTCTTTGAACCTTCTTTATTCAGCCTTTTGTTTCCCATTACTCTTCGAAAACTGCTCCTGGCAAGGTCAGAACAACCTTATTCATGACTGTAATGACCAGTTTTCAGTCATCATATTGACCTATCACCATCTATAGCATTTTACACAGTTAAGCACCCTCCTTTGTGTAATAATTCTACTAGTATTGGTCTCTAGGATGCTACTATCTTGTGGTTTTCCTCTTTCCTCACAAGTCAGTCTCCTCAGTTCCTTTACTGGGTAGCCTAAGTCCTAGAGGAACACATCAAGTCTCGTAACTTTGCATATAGTATATCTTCTGCACTACCCATATGTTTAGCTTCAGTCTGAATCTACTCATTGAGTTCCAGACTGTAGTTTACATTTCCACTTGAATGTACAACTAGCATCTCAAATATATCTAAAGCTTTTTACTTGCTCCTCAGCCTTTCCTTGTCCAGGACTCAGGTGCAGAGATATTAAGCAGCATTATTCAGCTAATGATTGGCAAAGCTGGCATTCAAACCCAGGAGGTCTAGCTCAAGAGGCCACACTTTTACACTCTGCCGTTAATTATATCTTTTCTGAATTACGGCAAAAGATTCTCAACTTGTCTCCCTAATTGCATGCTACTATGTGGAAGGAAGCAAAAGACAGAGTCAACTTCTAAAATAAAAGATTATGTCTTTTCTCCTAATAGCTATTTCAGTTAAGTTAAAATGGAATGTCTTTATCAATGTCATGTTGCATTTATGAATATACATATTTAAAATATATTTAAATATAAATACAAGTTGGAAATGATTGTTCCAATGTACCACCTGCTATTTTTTAAACACTCTGCCTCACTCACTTTGCTATAAGCATACTGTTCCTCAGCATCACTAGGCATGAAAAGGCCTTAGAACTTTTCACTTAACTGTTTCTTCTGTTGGCCAACACTCTTTCCAGACATACACATGGATCACTCTGTTAACTACATGTTCACCACCTTGAATGTCTCCTTGCCAGGCAGACAATCTCTGATCATGCCATATGAAGTGGCATCATCATCTTCCTGCTATCCCCTTTATCTTCTTACTTCATTGGGCTTATCACCACCTGATAATTGACATATTTATTAGTATATATTTTAATAATCTACCTCCACTAGAATATAACACTGCAAATGCAAAGTCTTAGATTAACCACTGTATTCCTAGAATCTAAAATAGTGCTTGTGCCTTATCTCATATTCACTACTGAAACATATATTGAATGAATGAATCATGGCATAATGAAGTAGCTTGAAGAAGAACAATGATTTCACTGAAAGCTAGAAACAATGGGAAACAAAATAAAAAATAAAAACAAAAACAAACTCGGCCGTTGCTGGAATGAGGAATAGGGGTGGCCAGATTCTGAAGAAGTAGGAACATTAAAGATGTGGGCTAATATTTTATAGCTGCTATTTTTCTGGGTAAATTTAAAGAATCTGTACACAGGACAAAAAGTTGAAAATCTAGTCTTTGCTCAGGTTGAGATGATTTTTTAAGATAGAATAAACAGCAGCGCTTTTGCAGTCTTGTTCAGGAAACAACATTGGAGACTCAAGGCACTAAAATCCTAGCAAGAATGGAGGAATAGAAAACTAACTATAGCTAGTTTTCCTTTTAAGACATTTGTTGAATTGTGATGCCACATATAACAGTAAGCTAATAAGCTTAGCAGAAAATCCCTAATAGTGCAGTAGAGTTGTTTGTAGTCTCATGATACTAAGAATACAAAAATTCAATTGTATTTACTACCATGCAGAGAGACCCTTGTGAGCATACAAGCTCTCATTTGGAAGCCTTGGGAAGCCATATGGTCGGAGCAGGTATGAATTGGAATCTTGACAGAACATCATCAAAACTGCCCACAACCTCAATTCAGCTCAGTCCCATTGGATCAGGATCATCAGCCTCCTCTTTGCCAAAGGATGGAAAGGTAAATCCTCTATGGAACTTCTCTATTGTTTTTTCAATTTCTGGCATTTAAAAATGAAGAAAAAGGAAAAAAATTCAAGACAATTGACCCTTTGACCAAAATGCTAAGATGAAAATATAGACAATAGAAAGAAATCCCCAAATGATCAAGCTGTTAGAATTACCAAAGAAGGACTAAATAACAGCAATGATTGATATTAATATTAACAAGAAAATAGAGAAAAAATACAGAAAATATTGGATAATTCTGTCAGAGAATTGGAATTTTAAAAAATCAAATAAAAATTTTAGAAGTTAAAAACATAGTAACTAAAGTTAAAAACAAATGGGTTTTATAGCATAATTGACATGCACCAACGGTTAGTGAATTGGAGACAGGTTAGTAAAAAAAATCAAATATATCCAAAATGAACACACAGAAAAAAATATGTAGATAAAAGAAGTATGTGAGACACTGTTAAAATGTCGAACATAGATATAATGTGTTATCTAGAAAATTGGGAGGAGGCAATATTGGAGGAGAAAATGACCAACAGTTTTTTTTAATGGATATGTTATTTATACCAATAGATTCAATATGTTAGCCGAACTCTAAGCAAGGTAAATTAAAAAAAAAAAACCTACACAAAATTACATTGTAATAAAACAATGGAAAAGTCACTGAGGGACTCTTAAAATCATCCAGAGAATACCGAAACCCCAAACTTAGAGTAATAACAATACAATGACAGTGGCCTCTCACCATAAAAGATGAAAGCCAAAAAAAAAACAACTACAATTATTAAAGTGCTATATGAAAATATATGCCAACTAGAATTCCATATCCCTTAAAATATTCCTTGAAAGAGATGGCAAAATAAAGGCTACTTTGGAAAAAGAGATTTCCTCAGTCAAGCTGCGCTGAAAAAAAAAAACCAAAAAACTACAGATAATGTTTTAGATAGAGAGAAATTGGTCCTATGTAGAAGTGCCAAAATGCAGTAAAACTAAAGAGCAAAGGAAAGTAAAAAAAAAAATCAGGTAAACATAAATTAATATTGACTGTACTAAATGATGATATAATGTCTTTTGAATAAATGTGCAAGCATTGTCAGGGAAGAAGTGAATGTAATTATTTGTATTAGTTACAATGTCAAGGATGTGTGCTTTAATTTCTGGGGTACCTGCTAAAAGGAAAGTGAAAGAACATATGACTTTCATGCTTATAGAAAAGAAAAATGGAAAACTAAAATATATTTTAGTAATTCAAAGTAGAAAAAAAGAAAAAGGGACAAAAACAGGTCACACTGAAAACAATAGTAGTAAGGTGGTAGATATAAGGCTAAATATATCAGTAATTACATACAAAACTAAGCACTTCAATTAAAAGCAAACGACAAGAAAACCTATACATGTTCTGGTTCTCAGAGACACACATAAAATATATAGACATATGTTGAAAGTAAAAGTTTGAAAAAGATATATACTCTGCAGATATTAATCTAAAGAAAACTGATTTCCCAAAACTAACAAAATACAAAGTTGTCTTTAAGGCAGGAATCATTACTTCAGATAGAGACATTGCTTGTAAAGGAGTGGTCATTTCACCGGGGAGTTAAATGAATAAACTCTTTACAGTTCCAATAAAATGGTAAGCTTCAAGGGTCACAGTCCAGGTTTCACGTTCATGCTGTAAGAAGATGAACTCCAGACAAGGGAAGTGCCTACTATGGTACAAATTGAACTCTATAAATATGCTCTGGCCCCAGTGCAAGTGTATATACCCCACATACTTTATACAAATGGTTACATTGATGAAAGAATTTGTATTATTATAGTTTTATATTGAAAATAGTTCAGGACCTATTGAAAGTAGCCAATATGCTTGAGTACATTTGTATTAATCCCATGTTTCTTAATCATTTTCTGCCCAGCTACTCAAGTACCTAATAAAAATAGAGTAACATTTAATGAAATATATTTCTTGTTAGATGAACTTAGCTTTTGCTCCCAAGGAATTTATCTGGTTTGTGCTATCATGTATGTATTATTATTACTAAATACCAACTCTTGCCCACTCTGAAATAAAAGTGTGAAATTACCTTATAAACGTACCTGAAACTGGCTGGGCGCAGTGGCTCATGCCTGTAATCCCAGCACTTTGGGAGGCCAAGGCTGGTTGGTCACCTGAGGTCAGGAGTTCAAGACCATCCTGGCCAACATGGTGAAACCCCGTCTCTACTAAAAATACAAAAATTAGCTTGGCATGGTGGTACATGCCTGTAATCCCAGCTCCTTGGGAGGTTGAGGTAGGAGAATCAGTTGAACCCAGGAGGCAGAGGTTGTGGTGAGCCAAGATCACGCCATTGCACTCCAGCCTGGGTGACAGAGTGAGACTCCGTCTCAAAAAAATAAATAAATAAAAATAAAAATAAGTACCTGAAACTAAATGGTTAAATCAGTCGCTTCCCACACTATGAGACTGCCGAGTTGAATCAGGAAATTAGACGTATAACAACTATTTTAGAACAAGTTAGAAATCAAACATTTGACATGCTAAATCAAATTACCAGAGATGCGATGGTTCTTATGAGGATGATTTTCCAAAACATAATGACTTTCTGTTTTACTCCATCTCATGAATAAATAAACAGCGTGCATTCACGGGCAAAGAACAATATGGACACATTCCAAATAAAGCAGATCTTATCCAAGATTTTATAACCATATTCCAAAATTACAGGATTGAGGTTTCCTATCAGGGCCTTAGTGGAAACGCTAAATCTCATTCAGTGACAGATGTTGTACCTATGTCTCGGGATTCAAAAACTTAAAATATTTTAAATGCACTCATAGATCCAATATAATCAAAATACTAGAACTTTTTAAATCATTTATATCAGTTGACTGTACAAATGACAAAATCAACCCTTAGGGTTATTACGTATTTTAAAAGACATAACCTGCAATCACTTAAAGTCATTAAACTTAAGTAATGAATTCCTAGCAATACACATTTTAAATTACTACTGCAAAAGAAATAAACTCCTGACCTCATTTGTAATCCATCACCAATCATTATAAAATGTCCTTAAAGTAGACTACAGACTATCAGGGGATCTTCTGTTATGCCCTAGGACAAAGTACTTAAAAAGTATTTCTCTGATGACTGCGTAATATGAGTAGTCATCAGCTTTACACTTAGTGAAAAGTATTTCCAGATTGTGATAAAAGCTTATTTGGTAGTATGTGGTAATGATGTAATATTTTTTGTTTAATGTTATTTTGTGTATTCATTTGTATATTTTGCCTTTTATGTTTGCTTTTTCCATTTTGTGCATGGTAATTAAATAAAAAATTTGGAAAGTCTAATTTGTTCTATATAGACATCATTTTATACTGGAAGTCAAGCTCTTGTCTCCCTGAATTATAATTAAAATCCATTTTCCAGCTTGATTTTGGAAGGTGCATATCGTTACTAATTTCTCATCTCACTTCCCCAGTAGATTATCATTGAATCACCTTTAATAAGCAGCACTAGTAATGTATGTATCCCACTTATCAGAGATTTTGTAGGTCTCTCTACTTACCAATTATCTGATCCAGAAAAATTAGTTGCTATTTTTCCCATTTTTAGAATAATTGAGCAATAGATTAGTAAATGCCAATGGTGTATATTTATAAAATCTCTTTTAAGCTGCTCCTCTCTGGTCCAGACACAGAGAAAACTTTGGGGGTATAAAAAGGTTAGTTAACCTTACTGCAGATGACTAATGCAATTGCTGCTCTGATGTTCTTGGGGATAAAAACTCCTTAGTTAGGGCCTGTACATTCCAGCAGTTATAGTGGCGCATTTTAGTGGTTGTAGTGATGTATGAAGCATTCACGGTGTGAAAGGCATGCCTAATTTGCAGAATAGTTTTATGGAAAAACACCATTATTGAAAGCATGTAGCATTCTGTTAGTCACATGCCCTAAACACAGCAAGCATCAGTTCCCTTTGCATTCATTCTCTTGTTCTCATTCACTCTTTTATTCCATTTAAAAATATTTGTTGTGTATCTACTACATGGCTGGTATTGAGCTACTTAGCAATTTCATAAGTGGATCTAAATTTGTAAGATAATCAACTACTTGAAGAACAAGAAATGTGGTTGTTATTCATCCATAATGCAAATAAACTTGCCGGCCCTCTGGGATTTGATTAGAAGTTACCTAATTCACTCCCCGAGTAAACACAGCCTCCATTTTAATAAATTCCTTTTACTTTAAAAACTCTTCAATTTTTACTCAACTACATTAAAGGTGCATAAATATTTTACAAGGATAATTTGAAATATTTTTATTTTAATGAGAAAGGTGTCATTGTTGATATCTTTGGAATCTAGAAGCCCAGGAGTTGAAGATACAAGTAATTCCTTTATATTTAGTAGCTCATCACTTTTAGAAAAGTGCAGCATCTTGATGGAAAACATCATCAGTAGTTATCTTGGGCAGGAGTGGAGATTTCCTGGGAAGGTAATAAAGTAACTTTCTGGTTTGGATGGTAATGTTCTATATTTTGGTAGAAGTTTAGGCTACACAGGTGCATGTATTTAGCAACAGTTGAGGAATGTACACTTAAGATAGGTGTATTTCATTTCATGTAATTTTTTTTTTTTTATAAAAAACTGCATGCTGGGCCGGGCGCGGTGGCTCATGCCTGTAATTCCAACACTTTGGGAGGCCAAGGCGGGTGGATCACGAAGTCAAAAGTTCAAGACCAGCCTGGCCAAGGTGGTAAAACCACTCTCTACTAAAAATATAAAAATCATCCAGGCGTGGTGGCAGGCGCTTGTAACCCCAGCTACTCAGGAGGCTGAGGCAGAGAATCGCTTGAACCCGGGAGGCGGAGGTTGCAGTGAGCCAAGAACGCGCCACTGCACTCCAGCCTGGGCAACAAAATGAGACTCCATCTAAAACAAACAAACAAAAAAAAAACCCTGCATGCTGAAGTATTTAGGGGAAATTGTTGAGATGTTTGCAATTTGCATTAAATGGATAGAAATAAGATGAATTCATGGTGCTATCTCGGCTCACTTGCAAGCTCCACCTCCCGGGTTCTCACCGTTCTCCAGCTTCAGCCTCCAGAGTAGCTGGGATTACAGGCACCCGCCACCACGCCCGGCTCATTTTGTTTTTGTATTTTTAGTAGAGACGGGGTTTCACCGTGCTAGCCACGATGGTCTCGATCTCCTGACCTCGTGATCCGCCCGCCTCTGCCTCCCAAAGTGCTGGGATTACAGACATGAGCCTCCGAGCCCAGCCGTAAAATTTTAATAGTAGATCTGGGTAGTGAATTTTGGGGTGTTCATTAAAAAGTTCTTTCAAATTTGCTGCAAGTTCAAATATTTGCATAATAAAGTGTTTGAAAGAAAATAACGCAGCATTAGAAGTGCATATAATTTATTCATTCTCTTTAGCAATTTTTATGTCAATAAAAGTATTCAGGACTGAATTAAATTGTATTTAATTTCAAAGCTGCCTTTTCGTATGTAGCTACTGTTCATAATACTGAAAGTGGTTTCCTGCATGCGTTGCTTTAGAACTCAATTAACATTGATTTGTCCACTGCTGCAGACTATGTTAACACTAACAACTTAGAATAAATTTAGGTTTGCTCTTTATGAATAAGTTCAATAACTTGCTGCTTTCATTCCTACTTCCTTTCCAATGCGTTCTAATTAAAAGTTATTAATGTTTGTGTTTCCTGGCAATTTTACTTTTATATTCCTATTCAAATTACCATATTACTGATATGTATATTTTTCCTAATGTCGCATTTTATTGTTTGTTATTTCTATTTACAAGTTTAATGACTCTACTTGGATGTTCAACATTTAACTTTCAGAAAATTTTCATAGTTCATTAATTTAACTTGCTCTATTTTTCAGGTATGAACTGTTCTAACAGCAAGCGCTAGAGCAGTGGTCCAGAAAATGGTTAGTTTCGTTAAAGGTGTCAGAAGAGCATATAAAAAATACTATGTGCATTTTTTTATTTTTAAAAAGGTTTATTAATATTTAACCTATAGATTGGCTAGGACATGCTCTGTTGGTCTTTATCAAACAGTCACATGTCACAAACAGCATTTGAATTGCCTGAAGAAAGAGTGAGTGCTTTACAATGTGAGTACAAGCTCATTGTACTATATTGTGTTTCATACTTGACCGTTTAAGTAGATTTATAAATATTCACTAATTTTAACTAAGTTAAAGCAGAAAGGATAATTGGTTTAAAACACTTCTAAAAGAGTAAGCAAGAAAGGATAAAAGAAAGACAATCTGTGGAATGGAGATAATACAAATAATGTAAACATTAGAAAACAACGAGAAAATTACAAAATCAATTTATCTTCCTGACCACAAAATTGGAGAACTTCATAGCCTTGTTATGTTTGTGTGTATTTATGTATTTATTTATTATTATTATTGTTATTATTTATTTATTTATTTTTGAAATGGAGTCTCGGTCTGTCACCCAGGCTGGAGTGCAATGGTGTGATTTCAACTCACTGTAACCTCTGCCTCCCGGCTTCAAGCGATTCTCCTGCCTCAGCCTCCCGAGTAGCAGGCAACAGGCGCCCGCCACCACTCCCAGCTAATTTTTGTATTTTTAGTAGAGAAGGGGTTTCACCATGTTGGCCAGGCTTGTCTCGAGCTCCTCAGCCTCCCAAAGTGCTGGGATTACAGGCTTGAGCCACCACGCCTGGCCCGTTGTTATGCATTTGAAACAATGATGTTCTCAAGGTTATCTGACCAAAAGTTTACCTAAAACTAGTTAGTAAGAAGATTAGCTGAAATTATACCTACTACCATTAGTGATGAAATTAACCCTAAAGGAATTTTATGTCTAATAATATTAATACATGATAATATGAAGTCTTCATGATACGTGAGATAGTTTTTAAACATGGAAAAAGCGAAGACAAATTTCTTCGATTTTTATAGAAGGAATTTAAAAAGTTAATACTCATTATGTTACTTTACCAAATGTTACTTCCACAAGTAACTCATGTTTGTAAGTCAGATTTCAGTGATGGACATAAAAACCAAAAAGAATTAGGCAAATACTTGTCCTTCCTGCAATAGAGCACTGGAATATCACATCAAAAGAAACATAATGCATTTCTTTAGAAGATAAAAATAAATTGCTAGAAGATTTGAACAAACAAGTACTTTGTGGGGGTACTCAGTTGTATGAAAGTACCTATATTTCAAATGCGCCCCATTTTATGGTATTCCACTTCAGCAATGAAATACATAAATAACTACTTTTGTGTGATCTTCTAGAAAAAAAGTACAAGGGAGAAAATAAGTTTTCCATACTGCCTTTAATAAAATCAATGCTTTCTTGAAACACTTATTTAAATAAAACTGCTCACAGAGCAGCTTCTTAGATTAGAATGAAAAGAGAATTCCAGGATGAAACAACGCCACACATGAAAATCCTTCTGTTCTTATTCAGAGACATGCTTTGCAGTGTAATACGTTTTTCTAGGTTTTTGTGCTTTAGTTTGGAATACCCTTATTTTGCGAGAGAATTCCAAAAAACTGCTGCAAGAGTTACTTTTGTACTAATTTTATACTAATTGGCTAAACCTAAAGGTAAAACACTGTGAGACATGAGTTTCAGATGATATGGTTTTGACTTTCTGGCTGAAATAACTGCTTAGACACTGGCTGCAGATGCTCTCTGCCAAAGCATGCTGTATGTATTTAGAATACAAAGCATTTGGATAATTACACTGTTGTGGTTAGAGTTATTAAAGTAAGATTCTTCTAAAATATGGTAAAGTCTTGTCAATACATAACCAAGTTTAAGAGACTCCTTCCTAGGCATGAAAACCAAGTCTTCAGTCATCATGCAACTATCAAAACCTCTTTCTGTTGAAGCTTTCATAAAGTCCACACTAAACAAATCTGGGTTAACAGATACATCAATAAGTAAAAAACTAATTAACGCAAAAATAAATTGCAGTTTTAAATACAATGTCTTCTCTCCATTAAGATTATTTTAATAATGCATGTTTAATTCAAAGAGCAATGTAACTGTGAAAAATAATTTAAGATAAACTCTGTAGTAAGTCAAGATACATACTCATGTATCTGTCTACACTCAAATGAAATATAAAGCCTTATACTCCATGTTTATTGGCTTTTGTAATCCTTTTTAGGTGGAATGTTTTTCTTTTCCTTTTAGCTTTCTTTAACATTATTTAACTCTTAATGTGTACTAGGTTATGCATTGGCTTCGCTCATCTCATTTCAATTAGAGATGAATACCAATCTATGAGACAAAGTCAAAGCTTTGAAATTTTAAGAATTAATTTGCAAACAACATATTTTGAAATAGCAGAATTTGTGAATCACAAAATAACTACATAATTAAATCAATTGCAGGAAGTCTGTAATAATTAGTCATTCCTCAAGAAAATCAAATAGTCATAAAAGGCAAAGATAGCCTCTCCTTAGATGCCTGTGGCAGTCATTTTCAACGAGACTTGGGACTCAAATTAGGAGGCCCACATTTAGAACAATGAGAAGAGTTTTGCCACCTGCTGTAGAGTTTTGTGGAAGAGTGTTTCTCCAAAGGACCAATTTTCTTAAAGAATGATTGAATACATTTCTTTTTTTGGAAAAGCAAACATTTAATTATACAGGAAGTTTTCTCCCAAAGAGTCAGAAAAAATTTTTTGTCAACTTAAGCTTTAATTAAACTTAAGAATAATTTATCACTTTTAAAAACACAATATGTTCCTATCAAAATCTCAAAGACTTTTTTTTTTACAGAAATAGATAAAAACAATGCTACAATTCATATGGAACTACAAAGGCCACAAATAGCTAAATCAATCCTGAGAAAGAAGAACAAAGTTGGGGGCATCGCACTTTCTGATTTCTAAATATATTCTGAAGTTACAGTAATAAAAACAGTATGGTACCGGTTAGAGACAGACATATAAGACCAATAAAACATGCAAATCACAACCACAATAAGATACCATCTTACACCAGTCAGAATTGCTATTCTTAAAAAGTATTTTAAAAATGACAGATGTTGATGAGGCTGCAGAGAAAAGGGAATGCTTATACACTGCTGGTGGGAATGTAATTCAATTAATGTAATTAATTGAACCTCTAGGGAAAGCATTTGGATAGTTCTCAAAAAACTTAAAAGTACCATTCAACCCAGTAATCCCATTGCTGGCTATATACCCAGAGAAATATAAATCATTCTACCAAAAAGACATATGTATCTGTTATGTCCATAGCAGCACTATTCACAATAGCAAAGACATGGAATTGACCTAGGTTCCCATCAGTGGTGTTTTGGATAAAGCAAATATGATTCATGTATATCATGAAATACTATGCAGCCATAAAAGGAAGGAAATCATGTCCTTTGCAGCAACACGCATCAAAATCATCATCCTAAGCAAATTAATACAGGAACAGAAGACCAAATACCACATGTTCTCACTTATAAGTGGGAGCTAAACCTTTGGTACTCATAGACATAAAGATGGGAAAAATAGACACTGTGGACTACTAGAGGGAGGAGAGACATGAGGGCAAATATTGAAAAACTACCTATTTGGTGATGATAATTCATAACCCAAACTGCAGCATCATTCAGTACACTCATGTGACAAACCTGCTTATGTACCCCCTGAATCTAAAATGAAACTTGAAATTATTTTTAAAAGAAGAATAAAAATAATAAAGAGTTCAGAAATAAACCTGTGCATTTATAGTGAATTGATCAATGGACTTTAATCTTTTACTGAGTATATGCAGCATTATTCCTCATACATTTTACTTAGTAACTTCTAAATTAAAATTTGCTTTCATATATGTTGTGCTTACCAGGGAGACACAGCACTATCCATAAGAATCCAATGTCTGATTCCCATTGCATTCAGAGTTCTCAGTGCCATCTTCACTGTAATGTATATTCAGATATATTCTGAATAAAAGGAAGGGGCATGTTGGCAAGAAGATTCTGACTGCATATCAGGATTAGACCCAGGCTCTTTGAACTTTTTGTTTCTGTATCTTTCAATTGTGTGGCTTTGGGAAAATTTACTTGATCTCTGTGCTTGAATTTTATCATCTGAAAAGTGTTAATAAGAATACTAATGAAATTTCAGAGATAATAAACCTAAAAGGCATTGGAGTATGTACTTGTTAAATATTAGTTGTTGCTGCTATCTGGATCTTAAGATATGTGAGTCACAAAAGAGTAAGGAGTGTCCACCTGAGGAGGATGAAGAAGTGGTAACCTCAGGAATAAGCTGAATTCAGTTATGCCAAATGGGGAAAATGAATATTGAAGAATAAATGAGTTAATTATCATAGAATTGGGGTTTCTGATAGCACAATAAATGAGTGCTGCTTCAATAAAGAAGTGAGCAATAAAAGAAAGCATGAATCTAAAATTTTTACATAACAGGATGGTTGTGTTGAAAAGACTAGATAATTAGATTGGCCTGTAATTTAGATTATGGACAAAATTATGAAGACAGGAAAGTCAGTTAGCTTATATGTCCACTAGAATGAGTTTAGACCTCTCAAGTGTCAGTTATGTTCAGATGAATTGTACCTTCTCTCAAGTGCTACATTCTCTTGGATGGGAGATAACTTTGTCCCCTGGTGAAAGCTCGCATTGGTTGCTCAGGCACTGGGAAGCTGT
This sequence comes from Gorilla gorilla gorilla, assembly GCF_029281585.2. NCBI lineage: Eukaryota > Metazoa > Chordata > Mammalia > Primates > Hominidae > Gorilla > Gorilla gorilla. The sequence goes on along the minus strand of NC_073227.2, from coordinate 44,089,532 downwards.
TTTTGTTTGGAGTGTGCTTATATGCATCCTATAGGGGGACAGCTGAAAACCTGGTCTCCATCTGCTAATCTGGTGGGCAGACGCCATAGTGGAGAGAAACCTGGTATGCAGAAGATGAAGACATAGCACAACGTAAGTCATGTCCTATAGATCTATATCACCTGTAAGGCATAATATCCCAGCATGTGCCTCTGAACTCACATTCTGAAGGTGCGGCAAACATGGATGGGATCCCTAGAGGAGTGGGCACCCGAAATATATGCTTCTTGACCATGCAGGCAAGAGTGGAAAATTGTTAGTATTTAGATTTATGTATATGGTAATATGATTTAAACATGCTTTGTTCACATATTTCTATCTAATGAAGTTATCTTCCTGTCCTAGTGAGGTGGGTAACAATGTGTCTCACTGTCACTGTTTTGGAGATTTTGCTGAACTTGGTGAACTTGCTCTACTCTGGCCTGGACAGAAAAGAAAAGAAAAACTTAAACTTCTTGGTTTCCTTGTTCTGCCTTCCTATTGTGATGGGTGAGTGCTTTTGCTTAGGCTTGTAGGCCAGGGCTCTGGTTAGCTGTGCTGCCTGCTCCTCTTACTTACAACTTTTGGGGATGATAGCCTTTAATTTTCTACAGCACTTCAAAATAGATTCTTTCGGTGGTCTGCATTAGAACTTTTTTTAACATCCATATAGGAATTTTATGCCCATTAAATTCTACTTAAAAACCTTATGGCAGAGAAAGGCCAGGTGCAGTGGCTCACAGCTGTAATCCCAATACTTTGGGAGACTGAAGTGGGAGGATTCCTTGAGCCCAGGAGCTTGAGACTGGCCAGGACAATATAGTGAGACCTTATCTGTACAAAAAACAATAATAAATAACAAAATTAGCCAGCCATTGTGGCATGAGCTTGTAGTCCCAGATACTCAAGAGGCTGAGTATTGTTGTTTCAGTCCAGGAAGTAGAGCTGCAGTGAGCTGTGACTGCACCACTGTACTCCAGCCTGGGTGACAGAGCAAGACCCTGTCTCAAAACAGAGAGAGAGAGAGAGAGAATACTGGTCAGGAGCTCACTTACCTATAGGCTGGTACAATAAATATATTTTGCAATATATGCCTAGTTTACAATGACCTGGTTAATTATTCCCTCCTCTACTCAGGAAAAGACAACATAGAGTAGAAATTAACAAAAGAATCTCTGGAGTGAGGCATTCTGAAATTTTACTGAAGCTCTAAAACTTAACAGCTATGGAAATGGGTAAGTTTCTCAATGCTTTGTACCTTAATTTCCTTATAGGTAAACTTCTCTGACAATTGTCCCCCTCTTATCCCCCTCTCTCTTACTTTATAAATTTTCCATTCATTTTGAGTTTTTTCTTTCTTTCTTTCTTTCTTTAATTTGATAATTGTCAATAATTGCATATCTTTATGGGGTACAATGTGATGTTATGATGCATGTATACGTTTTAGAATGATCAAATCAGTCTAATTAGCATATCTATCACCTCACATATTTATACATTCTTTGTGGTGAGAACATTTAAAATCGATTCTTTTAACAATTTTGAAATATACAGTACATTATTATGACCTATAGTTGCCATCCTGTGTAATTGATGACTAGAAGAATTTACTCTTCTTATCTAACTGAAACTTTGTACCATTTGCCTCACATTTCCTCTTTCCTCATTCTTTCCAACCCCCCAGCCTCTGATAACCACCATTCCACTCTGTATTTCTATGAATTCAACTTTTTTGTATTCCACATGTAAGTAATATTACATGGTACTTATCTATCTGTGCCTAAGTTACTTCCCTGAGCATAATGCCCTCTAGATTATACATGATGTTGTAAAGGACAAAATTTCCTCCTTTTTAAAGGCTGAATGGTATTCCATTGTGAATATATACCATGTTTTTTTACCCACTTATCCACTGATGGATATTTAAGTTGTTTCTATAGCTTGGCTATTGTGAATAATGCTGTGATGAATTTGGGAGTGCAGATAGCTCTTCAACATACTGATGTCAATTTATTTGGATATATACCCAGAACTGGGATTGCTGGATACCATGGTAGTTTTGTTTATAGTTTTTTAAGGAAACTCCATGCTGTTTTCCACAATGTCTGTATTAATTTCCATACCTACCTGCAATATATATTGTTTCCTTTCCTCTACACGCTCACCAACACTTCTTGTCTTTCATCTTTTTTATGACAGCCATTCTAACATGTATGATGAGTTGAAATCTCATTGTGGTTTTACTTTGCATTCCCCTGATGATTAGTGATGCTGAGCACTTTTTTTTTATATTATTGTTGGCCATTTCTATATTTTCTTTTGAGAAATGTCTATTCAGGTTCTTTGGCCATTTTTTTTTTTAGCAGGGTTATTTCCTTGTTATTGAGTAGTTTGAGTTTGTTAAATATTTTGAATTTATCCCCTTATCAGATGCATAATTTGAAAATATTTTCCCCCGTTCTATAGATTATCTCTTCATCCTGTTAATTGTTTACTTTGCTATACAAAACCTTTTTAGTTTTATCTAGTCTCATTTGTCTATTCCATTTTTATTTTGTTGCCTGTGCTTTTGGGGTTTTATCCAAGAAATCATTGCCCAGACCAATGCCATGGAGCTTTTCTGCTATGTTTTCCTCTACAGTTTCAGGTCATACACTTAAGTTTTTAATCTCTTTTAAGTTGATTCTTATATACGGGGTGAGGTAAAGGTCCAGTTTCAGCAAGTGAATAGCCAATTATCACCAACATACAAATATGTTATAATAGCTTCCATCTTAACCTAAAAAAGAAATGATAGAAACACACAAACTCCCTCTCTTGACACCATATTCTACTGCTGCTACCTCCCAATATCTCAATAGCAAACCACTTTTAAAATCCTCTTTACAGTGTCTTGTTTACTTCCATTTTTCTCTTGAAGTTTCTCTAATCAGACCCATCACCACCAAAGAAACAAACTACTTCTAATCGAGATCATGAATGGCCTCTAGTTTGCCAAATAAATTGTCTGATTCTCATACCTTGGATAACTCGTTTATTCAGTGGCCTTTGACATCGGTGGTTTATCACTCTTTCCAAATCCTTTTTCACTTGGTAAACGGGACACTACATGCTAAATAAATGTAAACATAAACCACAAAATGTTCATTTGCTTATTCCTCTGAGTGCTTCTCTTCCATACTGGTGCTCATTTCCTGAGTTATGTCATCCAGAAGCATTACCTCAAATATCATATATTCACTAATTACTTGAAATACGTATCTCAGACAATTCAATTCTTTCTTTCCTTCTTTCTCTCTTTCTTTCTCTTTTTCTTTCTCTTTCCCTCTCCCTTTTTCCTTTCCCTTCCCTTTTCCCCTTCCCCTTCCCCTTCCCCTTCCCCCTCCCCTTCCCCTTCCCCCTCCCCTTCCCCTTCCCCCTCCCCTCCCCTCCCCTCCCGTCCCCTCTCCTCCCCTCCCCTTCCCTTCCCTTCCCTTCCCTTCTCTTCCCTTCTCTTCTCTTCTTTCTTTTCTTTCTCATGGTCTTCCTACATGTCCCAGCCCCAGAGTGAGGTGGCTCTTCACAAACACGATCACAGGGCACTACAGCCTCGAACTCCTGGGTTTACATGATCCTCACATAGCCTTCTGAGTTTCTGAAATTATATAGCGGAAGCAACAGACACGTGTCATTGTACCCAGCTTTAGACAATTTGCTTCATCTTCAAACTGTATGCCTTTAGCTTCTGGCAAATTTATGTGCATTCTTGTTATAAATTTAGAAAATGTTTTCTGTTACTTGCAATCTCAAAGTCCAAACACCGTTGGCTAACTAAACTTCTGGGAATGTTGCCCCTGATATCTTGACTAAAGTTCCTGTTTAAATGCTGAGACACAGACAGGGCAATTTTCAGAAGACCTTAGTTAAACTACATAAGTGAAGTATGGGAAGAAAAATGCAGTTCTCTGAGTTTTTCTTCAGTTTTTTCATATTAGTGAAAATTAGCTGATCAAACTTCCAATTATTTTATTTGGGGGAAAACTAGGGATGTCTTTGTTAGCATGGTAAAGCTACTTAACCATGGGTATGATTAGACTGTAAAGCCAGGAAGAAATAGGTGTCTGCACATGGTAGTACATAAAAACATTTAAAGAGAGTGCGGGTGGGGTGGCTTACACCTGTAATCCCAGCACTTTGGGAGGCCAATGTGGGCAGATCACCTGAGGTCAGGAGTTTGAGACCAGCCTGGCCAACATGGAGAAACCTTGTCTCTACTAAAAATACAAAAATTAGTCGGGCATGGTAGTGGGCACCTGTAATCCCAGTTACTTGGTAGGCTGAGGCAGGAGAATTGCTTGAACCTGGGAGGCAGAGGTTGCAATGAGCCAAGATCGTGCCATTGCACTCCAGCCTGCATGACAGAGTGAAACCCTGTTTGAAAAAAAAAAAAAAGAAGAAGAAGAAGAAAACACATTTGTTTATTGGATTTATTGATTGGATGAATAAGTGAGTAAGTGAGTGCCCAATGAACTCTGGACCAGAGGGAGCCATTAGCATGATATCCACAAAGGAGATGTTAAGTAGGTATCTACTGAACCATATTTAAAAGGTATACTTGAAAGTTTTCATTTTCAGCAAGATAAACATTTATCTTTTCATTTGAAGTTACCTTGCCAGGCATCTAAAAAATAGAAACAGTGTAGGAAGTAAAAGAAAGACATTATAAAGTATTTTACAGTCAAGAATGATCTTAAAACAGTTATAAGTGCCTAATCTTTTGAGAAAATAAACACAAGAGAGCAAGGTATACTGGAACAGTCCCATAATTGTGTTAAGTCCCATAAGGTTAAAGTCTATCACATTAAGCATTTTATAATTGAACTGTTGAGAAACAAATTAGAATTTTAATGATCTTTCCGCCCTTTGGAAGTAAATGTAGTTCCTTACTACCAATGCTGCGAGAACACATAATATTATTGTCTAATCAGCACTTAATGACCTACCCTTAGTGCTTCTAATTTTACATAATTAATGTGCATGTGAAATAGGATTGCAAATGTTTTATTTTCATATGCCACATGTTGAAAAAATATAAGCCACCTACTACTAAATTCTTTTTGTCTGTTTTTTTTAACTTTCATTTTAGGTTTGGAGGTACATGTGAAGGTTTGTTACATAGGTAAACGTGTCATGGGGGCTTGTCATACATATTATTTCATCACCCAGCTGTTAAGCCCAGTACCCAATAATTATTTTTTCTGCTGCTCTCCCTTCTCCCACCCTCTCCCCTCAAGTAGACCCCAGTGTTTGTTGTTTCCTTCTTTGTGTTCATTAAGTTCTTATGATTTCATCCTACTTATAAGTGAGAACATGCGGTCTTTGGTTTCCCATTCCTGTGTTAGTTTGCTGAGAATAATAGCCTCCAACTTCATCCATGTTCCCACAAAAGACATGATCTCATTCTTTTTTTATGGCAGCATAGTATTACATGGTGTATATGTACCTCATTTTCTTTATCCAATCTGTCATTAATAGGCATTTAGGTTGACTCCATATCTTTGCTATTTTGAATAGAGCTGCAATGAACATTCACATGCATGTGTCTTTATGGTTGAATGATTTATATTTCTCTGAGTATACACCCCGTAATGGGATTGTTGATGGTAGTTCTACTTTTAGCTCTTTGTAGAATTGCCATACTACTTTCCACAATGGTTGAACTAATTTACACTCCCATAACAGTGTATAACGTTTCACTTTTCTCCACAAACTCGTCAGCATCTGTTATTATTTGACTTTTTAGTAATAGCCATTCTTATTAGTGTGAGATGGTATCTCATTGTGGTTTTGATTTGCATTTCTCTAATGATCAATGATACTGAGCTTTTTCTTGATGTGCTTGTTGGCTGCATACACATTTGCTTTTGAAAAGTGTGCTCATTCTTTTGCCCTCTTTTTAATGGGCTTGTATATTTTTCTCTTGTAAATTTGTTTAAGCTTTTTATTGATGCTGGGTATTAGACCTTTGTCAGATGCATACTTTGCAAACATTTTCTCCCATTCTGTAAGTAGGTTGTCTATTCATTCTGTTGATAGTTTCATTTGCTGTGCAGAAGCTCTTGAGTCTAATTAGATCACATTTGTCAATTTTTGCCCTTGTTGCAATTGCTTTTGGTGTTTGTCATCAAATTACATAAAGAGAACTATCGACAAAACCCAATGATTATCTCAATAGGTAAATGCAGGCTTTCCATAAAATTCAACATCTGTTCATGTAAAAAAAAAACTCTCAATAAACTAGGTATTGAAGGAACATACCTCAAAATAATAAGAGCCATCTACAACAGGCCACGGCCAATACCATACTGGAATCCGGAAGCACTCTCCTTGAAAACAGGCACAAGACAAAAATGCCTTCTCTCTTCACTCCTATACAACATAGTATTGGAAGTTGTAGCCAGAGCAATCAGGCAAGAGAAAGAAATGAAAGGCATACAAATAAGAAGAGAGGAAGTCAAACTATTCCTGTTTGCAGACGACATGATTTCATATCTAGAAACCCTGTAGTCTCGACCCAAAAGCTCCTTCCTTTGCAGAAACTTCAGCAAAGTTTCTAGATACAAAATCAATGTACAAAAATAACTAGCATTTCTATACACCCACGGCCAAGCCAAGAGCAAAATCAGGAAGGCAATCTCGCTCACAATTGCCACAGAAAGCATAAAATACCTAGGAATACAGCTAACCAGGGAGGTAAAAGACCTCTACAATGAGAATTCCAAAGTACTGCTCAAAGAAATCAGAAAAGACACAAATGAATGGAAAAAACATCCTATGCTCATGGATAGAAAGAATCAATATCATTAAAATGGCCCTACCGTGCAAAGCAATTTGCCGGTTCAATGCTATTCCTATCCAAGTACCAATCTAATTCTTCACAGAACTAGACTCTTTCTTAAGAATTTCCCAATAGTTAGTATTACTTCATATATATGGGCATCATATGTGTTTTGTGTCCACATGGATCAATTTGTACACTGCAAGGATTTTGTTTTGTTCATCCCATTCCCTTCCCCAAGTCTCTTGGTTACCTCTTTATGTGTCATTGGAAGGAATAACAAAGTAAATAGACAGAACAAAAATCTATTTTGTGAGAAAAATATGATTCAACTTGCAAATGCTAAAAATGACCATTTTAAACTAAACACATTATTCTTCACTTCTTCAGGGGCAATCATAGAGTACACATGTCCATTTATTCCTATGTGCTGTCTCATACAAATCCCTCTAGCTATGAGTCTACAACTTCTTCTAATGGTGGTCTCCTTCAAAAACTTTCCCTAAACTAAAAAAGTTTATTTCCTTTTCCACAATTCACTGTTTTCTTTTTTTTCTGGGCCTTCATCTCTTGGCAGCCCTAACCAAACTTCTTCTGCTGAGTTAATATGTTTTAGGGAACAAAGTTTGTCCTCAGAGCTGTTCCATCCTTATCTGACACCTGGTCTTCATGCCTTTCTTTATGACACCTCTTCCAGTCCTGCTGATCCTCCTTTATCACAGTGACTTGCTAAGTCAAGAGTATTTGGAAAAGCTTGGAATAATTTCAAGCCAAAGACCCTAGACATAGACTTGCACAGGAGATTGTTTTAATGGGAAGGGCACAAATGATTGTCACAAGGCTTGGGAAGGAAGCAAATTTAGAGTGTGAGTATGAGGCCAGCTTAAAAGTATGAGCAGGATTTTCAGGCTCAGCATTCAGTCCAGGAATGACTTCCAAAGCTTCAAGCCAACCAGGGGGCAAAAGCAGAAGCCTATGTGGGCTGCACAGACCCAGATAGGTTAACCGCCAGTGGCCCAATTTGAAAAGGAAGGATTAAGCAGGAACATGCCAATTACACAGGCACCAACCCAGTATTCAAGCTGGGCCTGAGAAAACTATAGGAAGCATATTTTTTAAACCAGATGACTAGTAACGGCTATGCAGAATGTGGAAGAGATGTACAGATTTATATAAACAGTGTGGGGCTGGTGACTCCAGAACAGGAAATGGTTTATTTTTTGCCTTTGTTTGTAGTCATTTTTCTGCATGTGACTAAGAGATGGCAGGTGCAGGATGCTTCCAGAGGGAGGCAGAGCTCTGCAGGTGCCACTGTTTGCAGCAGAGGGTGAATTCCCCATGAATGGTTTTCTTCCTTCTTATCTCCCTGCCCTTGACAAATATCCGAATTCTCCTTTTACTCCTTCACCTGATTTTTCCTTGTCTGTGTCTGTGCTGAAAAGAAATGATAATTATTTAAATAATATGACTATTTGTCAAAGGCATTTAGCCACATTATTTTCCCCTTTAATGAGGTAGGAGTGATATTGGGGAAATTTTACATTTAGTTGGCATAAATGTTCTCAGAAAATTAAAATAAATGCAAAAGATGACATTTTACAAGATTGCTTTCCATTCTTAACATAATGAACAATTCAGTCACTGTTGAATAGCCCAATCTATTTTATTTCTTTGAACAAATTCCATTGTAAGAGCCAACATTATCCATGTGCTTCCAAAGCAGAAAGTAATTATCATCACAATTAGCTTTTACAAAGATACACATTTTCCTTATGGTGTTGCTTCTCATCTTCACCTTCCTCTCCAATTTGTATTCATATCTTCAAAGTGGCTGTACAAAAAAAAGATATATTCAAAGTGGCTGTATAAAAAGATTACGCCTTCTGCATCCACTTATATAGCTCTGTTGAGGAACTCTGTAGAGACAGTAAAATATAAATAACTGTTTCCTGAGTCACGGAAGTTACATTTTAGCCAATATATAAGGCCAAGACATATTGTCAGGGTCTTTTGAGATTCTGAAGTAACTCCAGAAATATAGATGCTACTTTACACTGAGGAAAATATATTCCAAGGAATTTCTCTTTGGATATTTATGAAACACATGAGGCTTTTTAACTGCTTCTCTGACCTCCATTATTCCCTGATCCTTTATAGTCTTTTGAGACAAGTAGTACTTTTATCTAAAATTGGATATACCTTAGAAAAAATATTTGGCATAAATGCATATCTTCACTCTTCACAACAAAGCTGTGGAAGCAAATGGGAGGTTGGGCAGATGAGACCTCTTGCCCTCACGATAAAGCTGTGTAGGCCGAGATGGGCCAATCTAAGGTATTAGTGGTTGTCTAAGGTATGCCAGGCCATCCAAAGGCCTAATGTTATTCACTTGACTCCTATGGTTAGACTCTGCAGAACCCAGGATGTCTCCTGCTAAATGGTGGCCAAAGGAGAAGACACAAAAAGCACAGAAAGGATCTAGCTTCCGAATGCAGTCATATTGGATAATCTTTTTCATTGACTAGTTATTTGATCTTATAAATTCAGTAGTAGTGAGAAGCTCTCTAAGAATTTGGAAACCAGAGAAATAAGATTATGCTCTAAGAGTTAAATCATAAAATCCACTGCAAATGAGAGATTCACAATCACCTTGAAGAGATTATTGGTTTTAAATCCAGAGCAATGTAAAATAAAATATTGGTGAATTTTAAAAAGATTTTTTTTGAATGAGGGATTGATTAGCACAGAACAGAATACAGAAAACCAAAAACAGTCCACGAGGCAACCAATGATACCAGCCCCTCCCTCCAGTCCTGTTCTAGGGAAACAGTATAAGTACACAAAATCCAACCTGCTTAGTTTTAGTGCAGGTATGTTACTATTCTGATGGGGGATGAATCTGTCTATCAAAACAATTTTGATAGACAAAATTGTTTATCAATTTTGATAGAGAAAATTGTTTATCAATTTTGATTGATGCAATTTAATATTGAAATGCTGAACTCATTCCCCTTGCCCCCATTCTATGCTTACCAATCAATTTTATGATTATAATTTTATTTTGAAAGACAGACTTTTTCTTCAGGGAAAGAAGACTAGGGGGAGTACATGCATGGCTAATCTCCTCTTTCAGGCTTAGTTAATGTCATCACATCCCCAAAGTACAGGTCCTGCCAAAGTCCAGTCACAAGGCAGGCAAAGTTGAGGAATGACAGTGGTGAAATGAATAAAGTAAATAGATATTTACAAGGCTGCTGACTGCCTGCCAGGCAGCTTCTATGATGACGCCACCATGTCAGTGCGTTGGTAGAGAAGTAGAGAACCTACTTCAAAGTGAGGAGATATTCCTAGGCTACTTTTCTTTTTCGGAAATAACAGGCACCATACTAAAGGGTGTGAAGAGTGTATGGAGGTCTTGAAGTGCTTTCAGAGAACAGAGACCCATGAGGTGAAAAGACTAGAAACCATGCTGTATGAAGAATTAGGGAAGACACTTAGCCCAGAGAAAAGAAGAGGGGAAGAATAAGAACATGAAAACTACCTTTATAATCCAATGGGTTATCACATGAAAGAAGATGTAAACTGGCTGTATATTGATATTAGATTACATAAGAACCAAAGGGTGAAACTTATATGAAGACAGTTTTTAGATCATTACAAAGAGTATATAAAATGTAAGTATTTAATAGGTAGAGCTTCTCAATGATGAAAGGATCTGTCGCATGAGAAAATAAATTTTCTGGTTTTGTAGCTATACTAGCAAAAGCTATATAACAGAAACTTAGAGATATTGTGGAAAAGATGCTTGGAGTAGATATTTTAATCACTTTAAAATTTTATCTTGTATGATTCCATACTTAATAATTTTGCGTATTTAAAAATATAACTGAAGGACGTAATTCTAAGCTATGAAATACTTACTGTGGTATATAGATAATTTATTTTATTCCTAAGGTGACACTTTTTATCTTCATTTTAACTTAATTATATTAATCATTATCATTGATTCATCAAGTATCTCATCATTGACTAAGAATATTTCCTTTTATTTTGAAGAATATAATAAATTCAAGCAAGCTACCACAACAACATCAAAACAACATCAAAAACTAACACACATCAAGTAAAGCAATAAACCTATAGAAAATATTGCAAGACAGCAAAAACAATAAATGTTATTGAGCCAAGTTAATGAAAATTTAAATTATATGCCATGTCCATGGATTAGAAGATTTAAACTAGTAAACATGCCGGTTCTCCTCAAATAATCTATAGAACCATTTGGATCCCAATCTAAATATCAATACCTGTAGGGAAAATATTTGTGTGTGAGTCTGCATGTGTATTTGTGTGTGTGTGGTGTGTATTGACAACCTGATTCTACCATTTCTATGGAAACATAAAAGGCAGAAAAAGTATTCAGTGTAATTTTAAGGAGAAGCAAACAAAAATGGACTTGCTTTGCAAGACAGCAAGACCTATTTTAAAACTATAGTATCTAAGATAGTATGACGTTGCAGCATGAAAAAAATAACAAACCAATGTCACAGAGATTTCAGAAACAGACTCTGCAAAATCATCATCTGATTTTTCACAAAGTTAATACTGTATAACAGTTGAGAAATAATTGTATTTTCAATAATTGTTCCTATTTTAGATGGACAGACATATGGAAAAAAGTTTTGACAACTACCTTGCATCATATTCCTTCTGCCAAAATTCAGCAGATTCAAATCTAAATATAAAATGTAATACAATAAGAGAAAATATAGAACATCTTTGACATCTTGAAGTGAATAAAATATTTCTTAAACAAAAATTTAAAAAATGTATTGATGAACAAATTGATAAGTTGGATTCCTTATATATGCCATGGAAAACACTGAAAATATCAAGTTTTGGTAAGGATTTGGAGCAACCAGAAATCTCATAGACTCTGGTGGAGATGTAAATAGGCACATACACTTTGGAAAATTGACTTAATTTTATTACTAGGCATATATCCAAAAAATACATTATTGCTCATGTGAAAACATATCCTAGAACCTTCATAGCATCACTTTTCACAATGGCTAAAACAGAAGATATACAATTAACCATCAATAGTAGAATTTATAAATATATTCACACAATGGTGCAACTTACACCAATGAGAAGAAATGGTCCACAATAACCTAGAATAGATGGATAAGTTCCTGGACACATACACCCTCCCAAGACTGAAACAGGAAGAAATGGACTTCCTGAACAGACTGATAACAAGCTCTGAAACTGGATCAGTAATAAATAGCCTACCCACCAAAAGAGACCAGGACTGATAGATTCACAGAAGAATTATACAAGATGTACAAAAAAGAGTGGGTACCATGCCTACGGAAACTATTATAAAAAAAAGAAGAGAAACTCCTCCCCAGCTCATTCTATGAGGCCAGCATCATCCTGATACCAAAACCTGGCAGAGACACACCACCACCAAAAACCTTCAGGCCAATATCCTTGATGAACTTTGATGACAAAGTCCTCAACAAAATACTTGCAAACCAATCCAAAAGCACATCAAAATGCTAATTTACCACAATTGAATAGGCAACCTTGGGATGCAAGGTTGGTTCAACATATGCAAATCAATAAATGTGATTCATCACTCAAAAAGGACTAAAGACAAAAACCTCATACTTATCCCAATAGGTGCAGAAAAGGTTTTCGATAACATTCAACATCCTTTCATGTTAAAAATCCTCAACTAGGCATTGAAAGAACATACCTCAAAATACAAAGAGTAATCTATGACACATGCACAGCCAACATCATACTGAACAGGCAAAAGCTGCAAGCGTTCTCATTGAGAACCAAACACCACTCCTATTCAACATAGTGCTGGATATGCTAGCCATATCCAGCAAATAAGAGAGAGAAGTCTAAAGATCTTTGTTTGCAGGAAATATGATTTTATACATAGAAAAATCTCATAGTCCCGCCCAAAAGATTCTAGATCTGATAAACAACTTCAGTAAAGTTTCAGGATACAAAATCAATATACAAAAATCACTAGCATTCCTATACACCAACAACAGCCAAGCTGAGAGCCAAATCAGGAAGGCAATCCCATTCACAATATCCACAAAAATAATAAGATACCTAAGAATACTTGTAACCAAGGAAGTGGGAGATCTCTGCAATGAGAATTCCAAAACCCTGCTTAAAGGAATCAGAGAAGACACAAACATATGGAAAATATTTCATGCTCAGTTATAGGAAGAATCAATATCATTTAAATGACCATACTGTCCAAAGAAATTTATGATTCAATGCTATTCCTATTACTACCAATGACATTCTTCACAGAACTAGAAACGCCTATTTTAAAATTTGTATGGAACCAAAAAGAGCCGAATAGTGAAGGCAATAGTAAGCATACATAACAAATCTGAAGGTATCATGTTACCCAAGTTCAAACTATACTACATAGCTACAGTGACCAAAACAGCATGCTACTAGTACAAAAACAGATACATAGACCAATGGAACAGAATAGAGAACCCAGAAATAGGCTGAACACCTGCAACCATCTGATTTTCAATGAAGCTGAAAAAAACAAGCATTGGGAAAAGGAGTCCCTGTTCAATAAATGGTGCTGAGAAAAATGGCTAGCCATATGCAGAAGATTGAAACTGGACCCATTCCTTACACTGTATACGAAAATCAACTCAAGATGGCTAAAAGGCTTAAATGTAAAACCCCAAACTATAAGAGTCCTTGAAGACATCCTAGGTAATACCATTATAGATGTCGGAATGGGCAAAGATTTCATGATAAAGATGTCAAAAGCAATCACAAAAAAGCAAATAATTAAAAATGGGATGTAATTAAACTTAAGAGCTTCTGCACAGCAAAAGAAACAATCAATATAGTAAACAGAGGGTCTACAGAATTGGAGAAAATATTTGCAAGCTGTGCATCTGATAAAGGTCTAATATACAGCATCTATAAGGGGCTTAATCAAATTTACAAGAAAATAAAAACGACCCCATTAAAAAGTTGGCAAAGGACATGAACAGACACTTCAGAAAAGGAGACATACTTGTCAACAAGCATATGAAAAAAAGCTCAACATCACTGATCATTAGAGAAATGCAAATCAAAACCACATGAGATACCATCTCACACCAGTCAGAATGGCTATTAGTAATAAAAAGTCAAATAGTAGGGAATGCTTATATACTGTTGGTTGGTGTGTAAAGTGGTTTAACCATTATTGATAGCAGAGTGGCAATTCCTCAAAGAGCTAAAAACAAAATTACCATTTGACCCAGCAATCCCATTACTGGGTATATACCCAAAGTAATATAAATCATTCTACCATTAAGACACATGAGCATATATGTTTATGGAAACACTATTCACAACAGCAAAGATATAGAATCAATCTCTATGCCCATCAATGACAGACTGGATAAAGGAAATGTGCATATACAGTGTGGAATACTATGCAGCCACAAAAAATGAGATCAGGTCTTTTACAGGAATATGGATGGAGCTGGACGTCAGTATCCTTATCCAACTAACGCAGGAACAGAAAGGCAAATATTGCATGTTCTCAAGTATAAGTGGGAGCTAAATGTTAAGACCTCATGGACACAACGAGGGGAACAACAGACACTGGGGCCTACTTGAGTGTGGAGGGTAAGAGGAGGGCAAGGATCAGAAAACATAACTATTGGGTACTAGGTTTGGTACCTGGATGATAAAATAATCTGTACAACAAACCCTTGTGTCAGGAGTTTACCTATATAACATACCTGAACATATACCTCTAAACTTAAAATAAAAGTTAAAAAATAAAATAAAATAAAATCTGTCATAAGGTAAGAAAATGTCATAATGATGCTAATGTTATAATTTTATAATCTTAAATTGAACAGTTAATAAATGCTTCATTATACTATTTAATCTCTTCAGAGGAGTAAATTATATTAACTCTCTTCTGTTCTTGCTTGTAGTTTGTATTCATTAAGATTTCATTTACCTATAGCATTTAGTTTCTGTACTCAATTTAAGTATGATCACCTACTGTGAATAACAAAAAAGTGAATTTATTTTAAAGAGTAGAAACTAAGTTTTGGATGGCTTTGACAAACACTCACTCATTGACAAAACATTAGTTAGGCTCCTCTGAGCCCTTTCCTTGACTAGGCCTTGACCTTGGCCTGTCTTTAGCGAGAATCTCTTACCCTTGACATCTGATCAATTTCTTTACCTCCTACCTTTGGTGTCTATGTTCTTGACCTGTGAATGCTGTTAGGCCAATTTAGTAACTATCCCCTAGCCTTGATGTTTCCTATTAGTGAGTATTCTTCCACTGATTCCTTTATTCTGATAACATAAATACTCACATTTTGTCATATTGGAAGTTAAGTTCAGTCTTTCTTCACTATTTTAATAATGCATAAAATCTTTCTTGCTGTTTTAGCAAATATCAGAATAATTTTTCTTTAACAGCTTTTAATAAAAAATATGAATTAGCAGTTGAGAAACTTGGCCTGGCATGGTGGCTCATGTCTGTAATCCCAGCACTTTGGGAGGCCGAGGTGGGTGGATCACCTGAGGTCAGGAGTTCAAGACCAGCCTGTCCAACCTGGCGAAACCCTGTTTCTACTAAAAATACAAAAATTAGCTGGGTGTAGTGGCGGGCGCCTGTAATCCCAGCTACTTGGGGGGCTGAGGCAGGAGAATCACTTGAACCTGGAAGGCAGAGGTTGCAGTGAGCCAAGATCATGCCATTGCACTCCAGCCTGGGCGACAGAGCAAGACTCCATCTCAAAAAAGAAAAAAAAAAAGATTTTAAATCCTATCATGAAGACAAACTAAAGAAACATTTTTCTTTAACGTATGTCTGATTCCTTTCTATTTACCACATATGAGATCCAATTTAGCTTTCTGGTTAAGAGGCATGGTATAGGTATTTGTTATGTTAACTAACTTTGTAATGTTGTCAGTATTTTGAAATATAAATACTTATTTCCTTCAAAAGAAAAACAAAACACAACACAACAAAAGAAATACCCTATTTTCCCAGTTCAGTAAAAGAGGAGTGAGTGAATTCAGTGACTAAGCTTCTTAGTATAAGAAGGCATTCGATTGCTACAATGGAGTACAGTTTTATTTATCTATCATAATGTATTTAATGGGGAATGGTTGTATACAAGGACAACAAGATATTATCAAATGAACTGAAAATGATGGATTATACCCATAGAAGGGAAATAATATAAATAATTTATGAAACGAGAATAAATTATTTCTGGTGAAAATTTTTCTTCAGAATCAATCGTCATGCAGATGAAAACATCATGAATCAGAAATTTATTTTTTCTTTGAGACGAGTCTTGCTCTGTCTCCACACTGGAGTGCAATGGCACGATCTTGGCTCAATGCAACCTCCACCTCCCAGGTTCAAGGGGTTCTCCTGCCTCAGCCTCCCGAGTAGCTGGGACTACAGGCGTGTGCCACCATGCCCAGCTAATTTTTGTATTTTTAGTAGAGACAGGGTTTCACCATGTTGGCCAGGATGGTCTTGATCTTTTGACCTTGTGATCCACCCGACTAGGCCTCCCAAAGTGCTGGGATTACAGGAGTGAACCAACACACCCAGCCAGAAATTTAAATAGTTATAATGGAATAGTACCAAAAAAAAAAAAAAAACCTAGACAATGTCAAACAAGAGTTGACTGATCATAAGAAAGAATTGAAGGTAAAGACAAAGTAGTCATAGCAATTAAGACTAAATTAGAAGCTGATAAAAGTAGAATAGATTCAATTAAAAATACAATGAAAAGATATGAGGCAATGTATAAATATGCTTATGAGAATAAAAGAAAACAAAACAAAACCTTAAAAGTAGCTCAAAAGGGTCAGAGAGAATGATGATTTTTAATGCAGTTAGGAAAACAGATCTACGTTTCAAGGTGAATTACATGAAGAAGAAAAACAAAACAATCCAACAGAATTAATAGTTAAAAATATTCTCCAGGAAAACCATAGGGAAATAAAAGGTCTATAATTATATATAAAAAGGATACGTGGTGCACATGGAAACATTAACTCAGAATTGCTGTCTTGAAGACATTAAAAATATTTAACTTTGGAGATAACAAATTCCCCTAGGACACCAATAAAATACAAAACAAAAAATAAGTCACTTACAAAGAAAAATAACTTTGAACTCAAAATTTTTATAGTTATATAGAAATAAAGATAACATTAAACAGCAGCTTCAAAGAAACTTGAGGAAAGAAAAGTGTGAGCCAAGAATCTTATTTCCAGCCAAGCTGTCTTTCAAGTATAATGGTTATAGAGACACAAATTTAAACATGTCAGAACTCGAGAATACTGTATCCAAAAGCCCTTCTGAGTAATTTACAAAAGGTTGAATATCATCCAACTAAGAGTTGACTAGTAAAATTTTGGCAAAAAAAATTAAGATTACCATTGAATATATTTAATCATATTTATAATGGAGACAAGGGTGGAAGAATAGAATGTAATTATTATCTGTTCTGACATTAAAAAGTAATAATGCTACAAAAAGGAAAACAGGAAGATAATGAAGAAATGAGAATACACTCAGCAATGGTTACATAAATGATAGGGGTAGTCAGTGAGTAGATTGTAAACTGCTAAGTCAAAGAGAGGAGACCTAATTAAGGGAAAAGTGGACCAAAGACATTATTAAAGGTATTGTCAAAAAGGTACCCTCTAGAATAAAAACTGAAATCTTTACAAATAACAAAAAAGAAAAATAGAAAAGAAGAAAATAGAACACATGCAGAGAGGGAAAAGAATATATAAAATATTATACCCAGTTAAGAACAAACATATTAACCATATTCATAAGTAGAAATCAACATAACTTGTGTATTAAAAGAAATAACATTTTACATTGCCTTCCAACAAAAATATAATTCTATGTTTTAGGTAAAGATAGACTAAAAATAAAGATATTCAATAAGACTAAAACCACGGGGGTGGACAAATGAATATGAGACAAATGTATAACAAAATGAAACCAATTGGAAACAGGTGTTTTAATCTTAATGCAAGTTGAGGTGGAATCCAGTTAAAAAGTACTAAAATTTACAGTGACAAACACCTTAAAATATTATAGGCCAAAATGTACGATGATGATATAGTTATGAGTATTAGTGCAGCAAATACAGCAGTTTATACATAGAGCAGAAGACATATAAGGTATAAGGAGAAATAAGTAGAAACACATAATCAAATATTTTGGCCTTCACCACACTATGCTTAGTCCAAGATAGGCTAACAAAGAATAAATAAAGATATAGAAGATATAAGTAACAGAATCAATAAGGTAGATTTTATTGTGATGTTTGTGTTGGTGTATGTTTACATACAAATTTTACATGCATATAATACAGAATACAGCTTCCTCTCAAGCACTAGTTTCTCTTCACAAAAATTGATTATATATTCAGTATGAAATAATACCTCATTAATTTCCTTAAAGTAGAAATAATGGTAACAACATTCTTCAATCACAGTATAACAAAACTGGAATTAACCATAAGAAAAAAATGGCCCTTTCATCTGTGAGGAAAAATCTCTGTTATACAAATGTAGGGGAAAAGATGAAACAGAAATAAAATTTGTAAATAAAAATAGTAAAATTTCCAAAAAAATAAAAATAACCAAGGAGATAAAATAAAACACAAAACAAGTCCAAATTTAAAAATTAGTAAGAGAAAAATAAAGCAAGTAAATACAAGGATTTAAGAAAAAAGTGTAAGTACAGGATTAGTGAAAGGGAAAACAGGAAAAAACATAATTAATAAATCAATAGACTGATTCTTTCAGGAAAAAAACAGAAGACAAACATTAGCTAATTTAGTAAAGAAAGAAAATGAAAAAGTACAAATTTACAAATCAAATAGGAAAATAACCACTGAAACAAAAAAATTAGAAAAATCAAGAAAGATTACTTTGTATAAGTCCATACAAATATATGTGAAAGCCTAGATGAAGGAAAAATAACCAGTAAAAATAAAAATAATCAAATTTTACTAGAAGAGAGAGAGAATTTTTAAATCAAGCTATTTCCATAAAGAAATTAAGAAGATTTTAAAAAGGAACTCTACTTGAAATAGCACCATATTTAGTTCCTTTTATAGAGGAGTTCTTACCGCATTGTAGAGACTAGATAATCATAATTATAACGCTACATTTTCCTCCATGCCAAAAAGGAAATCTTCTTCCTAATTCTTTTAATGAATCATACATAATTTTAATATATACGTTGAAAATAATAACACTAAGAACATAGATGTAAAATTATAAATAAAACATTAGCGAGTAAAATTCTATACCACATTCAAAATATAATAAATACACTATAAACCAGTAACATTTATTCTGAGAATGCAAGAATAGTTCAATATGAGTATGCCCATTTATGTACCCCAATCCTCAAGCTGAGAACATGTTTAATGGGTAAATATTTAGTTGCATTCCCAGTGGTCCCACTGGTTCCTGAAGAGGACTGGCTGCATAGGTATGCATCCAGTGCTGTCACACAGCTATTCATGCTTAAAAGGCACCCTCACTTAATGCTCTTTTGAAGCCATCTTGAAATTCTTAATCATTTTCTAACAAGGAATTATTGTTAAATAATTTATTGCACATTAGACATAAACAGATCTTGGCTCTGTCACTAATTATCCATTTATCTTTGGGTAAGTCACTTAACCTCTCTGTGTCATGATGTGCCACACCATGGTGGAGATGAAGATGGTATGTCACAATACCAGGCAAATAGTGCCATATTAAGTAATAGATACATGATAATAATTATCATGCTGTTAAGACTGTAGTGGCAATCGTAGTTATTGTTGTGGTTATTTTTTCCCTAGGTGTAGTAGTATTGGCCAAAAAGAGGGAGTAGGCAACTCTGATTTGAGTGTCAGAGATTGCTTCTTAATGAAATAAATCCTTTAGCTGAGTCTTGACAGCTGAGCCCAATCAGCCATGAAGAAGAAAGGCATTCAAGATAAAGGAAACAGCAAATACAAAGGCACCGAGGGAGGCTTACAATCAGAGGGGAATCTATGGGAGGAAGCATGGTAGCCAGGAGCACGGGCTTAGATGGATTTAGGTTAGAATCTCACCTCCACCAGCTGCATGACCTCGAAATTACCTTTGCTCTCTGTGCTTTAGTTTTTACTCATCTTTAAATAGAGATGATAATATATGGTACCTACCTCACAGAGTTATTTTGAGAATGAAATGAGTTTACATACGTCAAGTACAGAGAAAAGCACCTAGCAAATTAGAAATGCCAAATATGATATATCATTATCCACGGAAATCTGCGTCTTGCAAAAGATTTAAAAGAATTATTCAAGGACCAGTTCACACTCGGATTAGTCCGCCACGCTGAAGTCCCTGAATGTGACCATACAGGCAAAGCAAGACAACTAAAGTGTTTATGCACAATTATGACATGATCTGACCTGCCTTGTAGAAAACTGCTATGGCCGCATTTAGAGACCTGAAGAATGGTAGAAGAAAAGTAGACTTCTAGTTGCTGTTGCTTGCCCTGCTGGCGCACGTGACAAAAACAATTTTAGTGTAAGCAGTAGTCAACATTGAGCAGAAAATTCTCAGCTCAAGAAAGTGCCTTCTGGCCACAGCATCTGTCCCGAGAGGCACCCTGATGGAGGCTCAGCCATAATTCACATCAAAAACACTGCGTACACCATGCACCCAAGAAAGAGTCAAACATGTTCTTGATTGCCAGCCCTTGTACTATCTTTTCCAAATCAACTTCAGGCTCCTAGAGGCAGAGTTAATCTCCTGATGAGAGCTTTAACACTTCCAGTCCCATGATATCCAGTGTGGTGTCCTCACCATTTGCTAAAGTTGCCAGAGGATCCTTGGATTCAGGCCTGTCAGACTCATTGTCACTCACAGCAGATGTAATGACATCAAATCAACAATGTTTATTGAGCACCCACTGTGCCTTAGAGCACAGAATTGAAGCTACAAAAAACCAGCACAGCAAAGCAAGCAATGGGAGAAGGCAGTGATCCTTGTGTCCTGTCTGACATCCCTGCCAATAGCATGAGTTCTTCCAGGTCATTAAGGATTATTCGATACAACTAAATATGTGAATCACAGGCTACAGCTCTGCCAATTTCTAAGGTGTCTGACAGGAATTCGCCAGGCATTGGACAATTCTAAGAAAGAATGCTGAATTCTCTTTGTGAGTCAAAGTGTCTGAGAATTCATTATCCATAATCAATTATCTCTGGATTTCAATTTGATTTATGTATTTATCGGAACCTATTTTCATTAGCAACAACTATTTAAAATAGTGACAAAGAAATGTTTGAGTATTATATTACATTTAAAGACTTTCCATAGAATCAATGCTAAATTGTTGTTTTCCTTCAGCAATTTGAGAGGTTTTGTTTTGTGAAGATAAACCATTTCTAACTATTACAGAGGGGAAAAAAACATGATGCATACAATAAGACTGTATTTTACAAGTTTATTTCTCTCTAATTTATCCTGGCACCTTCATTCTGTTTTTTAAGATACTCTTGGGGGAAAAAAATCATGAACATTTAAGACCAAACTTCTTAGTCATAAATAGAAATATAATGATCATTTTTGATTTTTTTCCTGAGTATACAAAAACCATTTTACGTGATACCATTATCTCACTGTCAATCATAAGTAACGTGGGTGGTTACCTTCTGCATTTCAAGGTTTTTTTTTTCTTTCTGCAAAATGTAATTCTCCACAGCCATTCCATAATTATATTTACAAAAATAGACGAAGGACCTTGCTACAGATCTCAAATTCGTCCAAAAATTGAGATTGAACGGGATGTCAGATTGTTCAACCCTTCTGAAAGAAAAACATTCTGGAGATCCAGTTTGTGTGACAACAACATGCATTTAACAAAACAAAAAAAAATCAATTCCACGCCAGTGACAGGAGGTGATTCAGCTAGCTGGCTGGCAGTAAAGGTTGTTTAGCAGGTTTCAC
The DNA here is from genome assembly GCF_029281585.2 of Gorilla gorilla gorilla. Classification (NCBI taxonomy): domain Eukaryota; kingdom Metazoa; phylum Chordata; class Mammalia; order Primates; family Hominidae; genus Gorilla; species Gorilla gorilla. The sequence goes on along the minus strand of NC_073227.2, from coordinate 44,067,625 downwards.
ATCCTAATTGGGTGTCTAGCTTGCTAAGTAGCAGCTGGTCTTTAATTAGTTGAAAAATTATTACCACTAAGAGTTGCTTTAAAAAGAAAAAGAACAAAATAATTAAAATGTTAAAATCCATATGGTGGGTGCTCATCCTCACTTGTCAATAGCTGTTTTCCTTCTTTATCACTAATAAGTTTAAAAATATTCCTAAGCCACTTACTTCTTAAAGTGTAACTCATGTAAATGTAAAATCCCCAAAGACTCCCAGAATGGCATTGTAAAATAATAGCTACTTGTCATTTAATAATTCTTTTTGACTATGAATTATCTCCAACACCCACCCCCCGCCAAAGTTGAATATGTGATTAGTAAGGGAATCTTAGAACAATTCTCATAGTTAAAGGGACTAGTACATTTTCTGACCTGATTCATTATAAACTATAATGACACTGGAGAAAATATCAGTACCTTACAGATGACAGGAAGATGTCTTTTGCACACAGATTCCTTTCAAGGACTAGCAGGAAGTTAATTTTGCCTGTAATAACAGAAAACCCACATTTGCTATAATATTGTAATTATAATTCTATCCTATTTAAATATAAAGTTTTGTAAAAATATAATATATAGTATTTAGAGATAAACTAGCCTACATGTTGAATAGGTTGTGAAATTCTGCATTTATTTTACACATATTACAATGTTCCTACCTCCCATATTGACAAATTAGTTTTCTTAGACCAACTGCTTTTAAAAAACATTTTACTTTTAAATATTTGTTTATTTTAGAGTTGAGTGGTAGTATAGTAGAAAGTGTATGAATTTGGTGCTAGTACAACTGGATTCAAGTTTTAGCTCACTCTTTTATGAACCTAATGTACTGTAACACATCTTTGGTTGTATTATTCCTTCTACAATATAAGAATAATAAAATCTAACTTACAAGATTATTGTCAGCTGAACAAAGTACCTAGCATTGTTTGTGGAATGTGTCAATGACTTATGCATTCCAATATTTTCTTTTCTTACACTTATTTCAGTAGACATGTTATGCATTTCAGTTTTCTAGAAAAATAAATATTGGGTATACCATATGCTCTTATGATACAGTATCAGTGACATATGCTTTATATGGGTATGCAATGTCATTTTGAATAAACATATATATTCATAAATCGTTGTGACTTGGTCAACTTTTGGAAGGTGAAGATCATCTGATTTCCATGCTATTCACCCTATAGTTGCTAGAGATAATGAGACTGATTTGGATGGAAACTCCGATATGAAGTTTACCTTTCATCCTTCTGAAATTTCTAACTCACATGAAGAAAAGAGTTACTATGCAGGTATCCAAGTACAAGTTTTAAGGTTCACCCAACCCTATGATCCCATGTGGTTGCTTCTAGGGAAATATGCCTGTCTCTCCTAACAGAATCACAAACGTCATTTTTTAAAATCTTTAAATTCTTCTTCAAACCACTTCTGTTCTTTATTTTAATGTGCACTCTTCAAGTTTATTACAGGACAATAAAATGAATAATTTCCAATTAAGTTTCGCATCAACATTCATGCCCACTTTCCCATTTGCTTTTCAGCACTGTTTAAGGTCTCTGCCCATGAAATCTCTCCATTATTATGTCCTGCATGTTGTCGAGTTCACTGCTGAAATTCAATAAATATCAAATTATCATATTCATTCAATGGCAATTTGGAAAAACACTAACATGTGGTATAGTAAGATGCAAATCAGGCAGTATAGATTAATAGCAAGCATTTGGTTGACATCTCTAATCTCACATGGATTGAAACTAAAACTTTATTGCACTTCTCTGTGGTCCTCCATACTGCCAGCTGCCTTTCCTATAGATGTTCCCAACATATGAAAGGGAGTCTGAGCATTAACCCCCTGTTGCATACCAACAAGATGCAGATGATCATGCAATAATTTGCTCCCTTTTCAACTGAAGACCTAACTGTTGATATGACATGATGGAAAACCTCATTGTTATACATTGTTACGAATGTCTGTAATTACTTCTGCTATACAAGCAAGTGATTCATCTCGTCCATTCCATCACACTCAAAGGGGACCCAAGTGACATTTTGTTTTCCTGTCTTTGGTTTTCCCCAACTCATAGCAAGTGCCGAACTCTTTGGCTGAATCACAGGGAGCCTAGTTAGGACATTTAAAGTTTTATCATATCTTGTCTGTGGGGTGATAGTGACTGCTTTTGAGTGGGTTAAGGACAAGATATAAACAATAATGGAGAATGCCTTGGTAGCTATGTCCTGAATTGACTGATGACAAGGAGAGACTGGCAACACTGCATGGGACTTTATGATAAACACAAATCTAAAAAATTCAGAGAAAGGATGCCTATCTCAGAGATTTTCATATAGTTTCTTGGATTTTCTTCTCCACATATTACTCTCTGATGTTACCTGAAGACACCAATAGTATAGGGAACTCACAGGTTCTAAGTTTTCTCTTCTTACAACCTTGAAATGTAATACAATATGCCAAATCTCTGTTATCCTTGTTCACTGATCAAAATGAAATTTTGGAGGGGTTATCCGTTCCTCCTTCTGAACCCTTTAGTCTGAAGATAGTATTTTTTCTTAAACTTAAACTCTTACTTTCCCTATCACCACTTCTCTATCATGCACTCTGGAACGTGACTCTTCTCTGAGGATAATGCTTTCTGTGACTTTCTTGAGAAAAGACTCTTCTAGAAACTGTCTTGTGATGTGTAGTCGATGGCCTTGTAACCTCTATGTTTAATCTAAATGATTACTTCTTCACCTTCATGTAAATGTAATTGCTTTTTTGCATCAGCCTTAATACCTCTCCAGGCTGCCATCCTGTGAGTGCCTGCTCACTCCCCGCTCGCTGAAAGCATAAGTATCTGGCTTCCAGTCTTTCTTTTCCTGCCAAGTCCTGCCGTTATGTTGGGTAAGATTTACCCAACATCTTCATCTCTTAGTTTTTAATCTCTTTATGTCAAATTATCTTTTCTTCCACTTTATAACAGCCACCTACATGTATGGCTGTGATCCTTAAACATAAGTGTAGCTGGAATTTCGCCACCTCTTAAATTAACAAAATAATTGTAATCCCAATTGCAGAGAGCGGTTTAGTCTCCTTCCTAATCTACCTCTCCACTATAGTCATGCATCACATAATTATGTTTCAGTCAATGATGGACTGCATATACTACGATGGTCCCATAAGACCATATTACATATTTTTACTGAACCATTTCTATGTTTACATAGGTTTAGATACACAAACACTTACGGTTGTGCTACTATTGCCTACACTATTCAGTGCAGTACCATGCTGTGAAGGTGTGTGGCCTAGGAGAAATAGGCTATACTATATAGCCTAGGTGTAGTGATCTACAACATCTAGGTTTGTTTAAATGTACTCTGATGTTCACACAACAAAACTGTATAATGACTCATTTCTCAAAATGTATCTCCATCATTAGATTATGTATCATTAGATATTTATGACATCAACTCATAAACTCATTGTCATGCTCACCAGCGGTTCTCGTTTTTCTCTATCTACTTGAAATCACCAATTTTAGTTTCTTGTTCAATATATCACATATCCTATATTAGGCTGTTCTTGCATTGCTATTAAAAAATACCTGAGGCCGGGCGCTGTGGCTCACGCCTGTAATCCCAGCACTTTGGGAGGCCGAGGCGGGCGGATCACGAGGTCAGGAGATCGAGACCATCCTGGCTAACACAGTGAAACCCCGTCTCTACTAAAAAATACAAAAAAAAATTAGCCGGGCGTGGTGGCGGGCGCCTGTAGTCCCAGCTACGCGGGAGGCTGAGGCAGGAGAATGGCATGCACCCGGGAGGCGGAGCTTGCAGTGAGCCGAGATCGCGCCACTGCACTCCAGCCTGGGCGACAGAGCGAGACTCCGTCTCAAAAAAAAAAAAAAAAAAAATACCTGAGACTCGACAATTTTTAAGAAAATAGGTTGAATTGGCTTATGGTTCTGCAGCCTGTACAGGAAGCCTAGCAGCATCCACTTCTTGGGAGCCCTCTGGAAGCTTACAATCATGGCAGAAGGTGAACTGGACCTTTCATGTCATATGGTAAAATCAGGAGTGAAGGAGGCAGAGGTGCCACACAATTTTCAATGACCAGATCTCGTGATAACTCATTTGCTATTGTGATAACAGTACCAAGATGGTGGTACCAAACCATTCATGAGAAATCTGCTCCCGTGATTCAATCACCTCCCACCAGACCCCACCTCCAACACAGGGGATTACAATTGAACATGAGATTTGAATGGGGGACGAAGATCCAAATCATATTATATCCTATGATTTTTTTAAAAAAATTACGCTTTATTTTTAGTACACTTAACACTCTTGCCATGAACCTTCTATTTCACTTGATTGAAAAACAAAAAACACTGTTGACTTTATTTGACTGCTTGCAACTCATATGCACCTGGATGATGAAATCAGTACCAGTATAACTTTATGTACATTTATCTCCTTTCCGAATAGCTGCATAAGCACAATTCACAGGTACCTCTAACCTGTCATTTCCAAGGATACGTATCATCTTTCCTTCTTAACTGTTTCTTCTCATTTTTCTGATCTAATTGAATCACATGTGCATTCACCCAGTTTTTTAAACATCGGAAACTCTCCCTTTCCTTCTTGCAATCCATCTAATTAGTAATTAAGTTTTGTATATACCATCTTGTAAAAAGTTCTTGAATCATTCACTATTCCAAACTTTGTTAGCACTACCAAGGTCTAGGTCACCATTATATCTAACTTGAATGTCACAGCCACTTATTGACCTTCATGCCTTAGATATCATCTCCATCCAGGCATGCAACCAAAGGTGAACTTTCAAAAATCCAATTTCCATCACCCACTCTGCAGTCTAACCAGCAGTCTCGACTTATCCTCTGTTTCACTTTCTGTGGTTTCAGTTTTCTGCAGTCAACCATGGCCTGAAAATGTTTCCAGAAATAAACAAATCATAACTTTTAAATTGTGCATCATTCTGAGTAGGGTGATGAAATCTCATGCCATCCACTCCATCCCTCCCATCCCAGCACCCATTCTGCTTCTCAGCGTGAATTATTCCCTTACCCAGTGTTTCTGTGCTACATGTGCTAACCTGCCCATTAGTTGCTTAGTAGCCATCTCAGTTATCAGCTTGATTTACTTTTTTTAGGCGGGGGTGGGGGACTTGTTTTGCTCTTTTCATCCAGGATGGAGTGCAATGGCACAATCTCAGCTCACTGCAACCTCTGCCTCCCGAGTTCAAGCAATTCTCCTGCCTCAGCCTCCTGAGTAGCTGGGATTACAGCCATCCACCAACACACCTGGCTAATTTTTGTATTTTTAGTAGAGGCAGGGTTTCACTATGTTGACCAGGCTGGTTTTGAACTCCTGACCAGAGCTGATCTGCCCACCTTGGCCTCCCAAATTGCTGGGATTACAGGCATGAGCTGCCGCACCCTGTCTGATTGTCGTGGTATTATAATAACAGTGTTTGTGTTTAAGCCACCATTATTTTACCTAACAGTGGCCTTGAAATACAAGAATAGTGATGCTGGCATATAGATATTGTTATTCATCTCTTACTATGCCTAAATTATAAATTCAACTCTGTTATAGGTATGTATTTATAGGGGAAAAAAACATAGTATATATAGGGTTCGGCACTATCTGAGGTTTCAGACACCCACTGAGGGTCTTGGAACACAGCTCTCTTGCATAAGGAGAGACTGCTCTCTCCTAAGTTTGTCATGGGACTCAAGGAGAAACTATAACCTGTTCCTATATCTTATAACACCCAGTGACACCTTTTCCCTCCCTCTTTATAACCTATTTCTCACCACTCCTACCTTCACACTCTATAATTCAGTTCTTCATACACTATCTCATCTCATACCTTTTGTATTGGCCCTTTGATCTACCTTTGACTGTCTTCTTTCTTCTTTTCACCTAACACCTACATGTCATTCTTGTTGTGTAGGACCCAGGAACCCTTTCCCTGGGTCCACCCTTATGTATATACATATACATACACACAAAGACACATCTACAGTATAAGATGAGGAAAATTGTATCTGATATTCTTCCAGGTCAATCTTCCATCATAGCATGTATCACAATTCCTAAAATTGTTTGTAAGTTTTCTATTGTCTTTGTTAAACCAAAAGCTCTGTGAGATTTGAACTATGCCTGCTTTGTTTGCCATGTAACTTTGAGCTCCTAGTACATTGACAAAACTGAGCCTTAGTACATTAAAAGGGTTTATTTCAACGGAATAATAATGTGTGATATCCAACCATTAACAGTATATGATACATCAGCAAAATGCTGCTGTGCAGGAACAGCATCCCTTGAGTGATTGTGGTCTTCCTTGTAACTTCACTACTTATTCTACTACTGAACCAAGCATAATTAAAGATGAAAACAAGTGAACAGTATTGTGATAAAGGTAACTTTCTTTTATGACAATTTTTAAAAGATGTATTTTAAATATATACGCAAAGTATATTAAATCTTTCTATATTAGTTAGGACATAAATTCAACAGCTGTTATCAGAAATTGCCAAATCGTTTCCTAAACGATTTGACAGAATGTATTTCTCTTACCCCAAATTCCAAGCTGCTCTCCTCTGCCTAAATGCCATTTTTCTTTAGCTTGGCCCTCCCTAGGACGTTGACCTCATCCACATTGTTCAAAAAGATTCAACCCTATCTACCTTCAAGACAACAGGAAGGTGGAAAGAGTAAAACAGAAATCCTACCAATTATTTTCCAGAGTACATGCTAAAAGTTGCTCATCTCACTTCTGTTTATATGTGAATGACCAGGACTTAGTCACCTAGCCACATTTAGCTGCACAGGAGATTGATAAATATGGCCTTTATTTTAGGAAGTATATGCTCAGCTAATGTTCTCTTTAGATGGAACGTGGGAAAAGTTGACAATGGGAGAAAATAATCAGTCTTACTCATATTTGCATGAATATAAGTGTTCACACAATTTATTTGCTAAATACCTCAGATCAGATCATTGTGTGGTGGTGCTCTCATTTATAATGTAGGTCTGGAGGTATGTATTAACTTCATGATTTTTAGGCAGTTCTAATAAACATACATTTTACTTTTCAGCTGAGTTTTTTTTTTTTTGAGATATTGAGTGAGTTGTCTCTCATATTCTGTGAAGTATGGTGGTTGCAACAGTTCTACATTGCTGTTGGTCAAGTGCAGAGCCAGGTGCTTTGTAACAAATACCAAATATCTGAGCAAGTGGGTTGGGTTGACAATTTCTCATACAATATTGAGAACCCTAACGAACACCCAATTCAGCGTAGACCATTCCAACTCTTGAAACTCATGACCTCAGTCATGGTGCTCCGCAATAACTTTTGGGTCTTCTCTAACATAGGGACAAATAAGTGGCGAAGGCCCTGACATGACACTCTTCATGGCCACAATAATTTAGACTTAAAACATTTTAAACTTTGTATACTTTAAGTCACACACTGAAAAACTAAATAATTTTATTATAAACATGAAATTGTATACATTTCATATGTCATAAAAGTACAGTAAATACATTCAATACAATTTATGTACAATCAAAATGGACTTTATCATAGATACTATAATAGAAGAATTCAAATAATCATACATGATTTTTGTTATTATTTCTTCCTCTACCCCCAAATATCTTATTATTTCCAGTCACTGTCATCTCTTGCCTCCTCACCAGTCTTCCTGCTTCCGCCCTTTCTTCTTTTCACTCTGTTTCACTGCTCAGAAATCCCTTCAGCATAATAGCCAAAGTATACACACAAAGGTCTCTACAAAGTGTCTCGCAAGGTTTTGGTATGAACCCTTACCACTCTCTGACATCTTGCTACATTCTTCCTTCACTCACTACACTGCAGTCATGAGATTTACTGTCCCAGGGGTATAGGAAACACATTTCTCCCCAAGACCATTGCACATTCTGTTTCTTCTGCCTGGAAGATTCCACAGAAAGCTTTTTTTTTTTTTTTTTTTTTTTACCACTTTCTTAGGTCTTTGCTTAAATGTTGGTGCATAAAGTGCACAGTCTCTGATCACCATTTTTTGTAAAAGAGTAACTCCTCCCATCTCCCTTTCTCTCTTATTCTCCTTATCCTGGTGTGTTTTTCTCTGTTTCTCATCGTGACCTGACATACAGAATGGTTTAATTGTTTTCTGTCTCTTCCCCACAGTATGTAAGATGCATGAAGGAAAGAACTTAGTTTTTTGTTCAGTGCTGTCTCCTTAATGCCAAGAACAGTGATTGGCATACAGGAGGCTCTCTACATTTATTAAATACATAAGTGAATGAGTCTATCTCATTTAAAATGTGTCAACATTAATTATTTAATAAGAAATAAATATCCATTTTTCATTTTTATCTTGACATCAAATTGAATATATATATATATTTGAATATGAGTTTCATGAAAATTATGTGTCTATATATATATTTAAGTTTTCAACTGTCTCTTTATGTGCTGGGCTTCAGGATTTTCAGGCTTGTGCAATTTCAAATAGCATATGGTAAAACAAATGAGCATGGATTTGACACAATCTGACCTTTAAATGACAATGAGAGTGAAAGGGCAGAATGAATGTGGCCTTGTCAGACTTATGAGAATAGAAAATTTCTATCAGCCCCAGGAAGGTCAAAAAAAGTGTACCATAAATGGAATGAGGCTCCACCTGAAAGTTTTTCATTGAATAAGGGTGACAGACAGAGGTCTCTCAAAGAATATATAATGAGGATCATCCAAGTCATTCAAATTGAAGAATGGCCAAGAGGTTGTGTGATTTATCTCACATTTTCAAGCGAGGCATGTTCATTATGGAGAAATAATATATTTTTAACGTAACGCATGATCATGGTATAAAAATTCAAAGAGTATCAAAAAGTATAAAGTGCAAAGTCTTTTTTACCTGATGTACCCTTTAACTCTCTGATTCCCTTCCTCAAAGATAGCCATTGGTACTAATTAGTTTTATAAATTTCTAAAGATATTCTATGCAAACACAATTTGGATTATATTTCACTTAAAATTCTCTTAACTCTGAAAGATTTCAAGCACGCAAGAGCTATAAAGGATAATATAACAGACATCAATGTACATATCAAATAGATTTTATGAATAATAACATTTGTGCAAAATGCTTTAGATATATATTAAGAAGCAACACGTTAAACACAGTGGAAATCTCTACTGCTTTCATACTCTTCTATTCACAGAGGTAAACGTTATCCTGAAGCTTATGTGCATTTTTCCCAGTATATTTTTTCATATTCAAATGTACATATACACCCATAATAATATATAGTATTATATGGCTTTTTAAGTTTAAATAAGTCCTATTATACTATACATATTCTTTTGTAACTTGTTTGTTCACTAGAGATTTTAATTTCCAAAATTAATACTTACAGACATATGCCTGCAGTTCATTCATTTCAACTAACTACTATATAGTTTATGGCTTTTGCATGTACTCTAATGTGTGTATCTACTTGGCAGACTTTAAACTGATTTCTCGTTTTTCCATTTACAGACAATGCTATGATTTGCTCCTTAAACTTGCTTTCCTTTACACATATGCAATGTTTTTTTAGAGTTTTTCCATGGAAGCGGAATTGCTGGTTTGGAGGATATGTGCATATTTATTCCTGAGGTATATTGCCAAACGCTTCTTGGGATTTATCAAACATTTTACAACACTATCAATAATCTCTAAATATTTTTACATATTCTTGCCATTACTTGGATAGAGATTGAAAACATGGCCACAGCATATTGTAGCTTCTCACTTCAAGAGGTAGAATCTATTTTCCATCTATTGAATTTGGCTTGCTTACTGAGAATGATGGTTTCCAATTTCATCCATGTCCCTACAAAGGACATGAACTCATCAACTATCGCAAGAACAAAAAACCAAACACCGCATATTCTCACTCATAGGTGGGAATTGAACAATGAGATCACATGGACACAGGAAGGGGAATATCACACTCTGGGGACTGTTGTAGGGTGGGGGGAGGGGGGAGGGATAGCATTGGGAGATATACCTAATGCTAGATGACGAGTTAGTGGGTGCAGCGCACCAGCATGGCACATGTATACATATGTAACTAACCTGCACAATGTGCACATGTACCCTAAAACTTAAAGTGTAATAAAAATAAATAAATAAATAAATAAATGAATTTGGCTTGCTTTGCTAATAACAAACTTTGACCAGTAGAATGTGGTGGAAATCACATTCTGTGAGTTCCATAGCCTATTCCATGAATTACCTTGCAGATTTTGTCTTCTCCTATTTGGAACTCATATACCATATGTGAAGAATCCCAGCCTACCTTGCTGGAGAAAGATATAACTTACGAAGAAGAAAATGGATGTCACAGCCAACTGCCAGACATCTGAATAAGGTCACCTTGGGTCACTGAGCCCCAGTCAAACCATCAGATAAACACAACTGCATGAATGATCCCAAAGAAGAACAGAACTTCTTATCTGAGCATAGCCCACATTGCTCATCCTCAGTACTGTGAGCAAGTGATAGTTGTTTAAAGCACTGAGTTTAGGGATGCTTGTTATGCAACATAAAATTACTCAATAAACTTGATGTTGTTAGACATTTAACTTTGCTATACTGTTCAGGATCTTACTACCTATGAACATGTTATTCATCATTTATGTAAGCATTTTGAATATCTTTTATATCAGAGGAATGATTTCAGATATAAATCAATAGAATGAAATAAATATAGTATCCAAATAATAGTTTCTTAAATAAGAGGGAATAACTTTTCTTACATAACAAGAAATCTGGAAGTAAGCTGTTTTAAACATTGATTTGTGACTCAGTAACATCATGTCTTTATGTTAACATCTCTGTGTTTCCGCTAACACTTTTTTCATACTCAAAACTTTAACAGGTGCACATACCACATCTGCATACATTAAAAGCCTGGAGTGGCATGAAACAGAGCAATTTTCGTAGTGCACTATGGCCTATATGTTATAATAGGAAAACCTTTTTTTTCAAAGAAATCTTTCACACAGGGAGAGAGATGAGTCTCTCTTCCTCTTCTTACAAAGATACTAATTCCATCATGGGGCCCCATGCACATGACCTGATATAAACTTAATTATTTCTAAGGGCTCTGCCTCCAAGTATCATCACATTGGGAGGTTGGGGCTTGGGACTTCAACATATGAATTATGGGGAAACACAAACATTCAGTGTATAACAGATAGAGGATGAGGTATTTTATTTAAATAACATTTGTTACCTGGTTCTTGCTGACGTATAGAAAAGCTATTGAATTTCTGATTTTGGTATTATAATAACAATTTGCTGAATTTGTTTATTTGCTTTAATAATTTATAGAATTGTATGAATTTTATACAGATATTGATGTAAATTGTAATTAAGGACAACTGTGGCTCTTCTTTTCATTACCCCAATTTCTTTTCCTTGTTTTGTGGCACTATGAATAAAATATTGACTGGAAGAGGTGGTGGCAGTGGTTGCTACTTACATTTTCTTTCTTTCTTTCTTTCTTTCTTTCTTTCTTTCCTTCCTTCTTTCTTTTTCTTTCTTTCTTTCTTTCTTGAGATAGGGTCTCACTTTGTCACCTAGGCTTGAGTGTAATTGTACAATGTCAGCTCACTGCAGCTTCAACCTCTCTTGGCTCAAGATCCTTCCACCTCAGTCCCCCAAGTAGCTGGCACTACAGGCGCTCACCACCATGCTCAGCTCATTTTTTGTAGTTTTGGTGGAGATGGGGTTTCACCATGTTGCCCAGGCTGGCTTTGAACTCCTGGGCTCAAGCGATCTGCCTGCCTCAGCCTCCCAAAGGATTACAGGCGTGAGCCACCGTGCTCAGCCAGTTGCTACTTAATTTTATTCAACAGGTTGAGTTCCTACTGTTCTTGATAAGAAATCTGTTCTAACTTATTTAATGTTTTTGATGTAACTGCTGTCTCTTTCATTCATTAAGAGTCTCTGTCTTTGATGATTCAGTGTGGATTCTGTCATATATAAGTTTTTCCTATAATTACCTGTTATCAGAATTGGTGTTGTCCACCAATTATTGCCTTAAAATAATTGTATTATATTAAATCTCTGGGTAGGTTATTATTTTCTAATGTATGTTAACTCTCCTTCATATGAGGTCATTTCCTGCTATGATCTGTCATAGTTTTCTTAAATTCCACTTGCTCCATCAGCAAATATACTAACCTATCTTGATCTAAATCCATATATGCTACTTTCTTTCCTGTAATGTAAAATCTCACCTGCCCAAACACCCTGTATCCATAATTCTCCCTTTTCTTTCCATGCTCATGGTCTCTTCCTTTCTACTCTGTTATTTCAAGTGTCATTTAGGCATGGTAAAAATGTTGAAACCACATCATCACTCAACTAATTCCTCACTCTTTTTAGTAGATTCTGCTAGGGAGAGACATTTATACTAGCAGTAACCATTTATTATCCTCCTATTCTTTTGTGAGCTTATTCCAGAAAGGGTATTACATCATTTAGTTAAACGGCAGTCATGTACACAGAGCTATAGAAGCCACCGTATAAAATTCTAAATTTTGATAAGTTCCTTGGTCTTTTTCTGGTCTTCCTACCTTTTTTCACTGGTCATAGACAAGGGCCACACTTTTTAAAGGAGAATGTTTTGTATTCCTTAAAACCTAATGTTGATAATGCAACAAGAATAACCTTCATGGATAATAAAACTTCATTAGGCTACAAATATATTCAATATGTAACATACTCTACCTTTGTTAACTCTTTAAGTCTTTACAAGAACAGTCTATATTTCGTTGCTTCAAAAGGCATTATATTTACAAAACTTTAGACTATAATTTTATTTGTATATATTTTAATGCATGTTACCTACATAAAGTTTGGTAAAGCAGGCAAGACAATGCCATCTTCTCATGATGATTTTACAAAGCTTGATACCATGAGTTCTTGAAAAATGTATGTCTTCCACAGGAAAGAGCCGAGGTCAGAATGAGAAACACATCCCCACGGGAGTTCTGACCATCAGTAACATGAGTTAGCTGGTGTGCACTCTGCTCTGTAACCCTGGAATCTCCTTTCTACTCGGAGGGAACGAGATGTACAGCATGAAGAAGTATGCCCTTTGGAAATGTAAATGAATACAGTTAAGAGGCTACACTGCCCTTTGAAAGAGTTCTTCTGATCTCTTAGGAGCTTTACATTTAGAAGAACATGGATGGATGAGAAACTTGATGTGGACTGTAAGTGATTTTGCTGTAGATTTTATAAAGTTATACAAATGTGCAGGACAGGCTATGCAGAAAATATGTCTGTCACTTTTACATTGAACTATACAGACCCACTTACATACATATTGATAAAGCAAAAGCACATTCAACACTAAGTAAAGTTGAAAAATAATCAGTATTATAAAGATATCAAAGAAGACAGGTGGCTGGTTGGAGTCTTTAAGAAAACATGTTAAACAGGAAGAAATGGCATGTTTTCTACCAAAGCAAGTGTAATGTATTGACTTAAGGTCCAAGTTGTACCTGACAAGAATAAAATGTTTTAAAGTCATGAGACTAACACTTTTTGCTGAAGCAAAATTTTATGTCTAGAGAGTTTCCAAATGAAAACCATAACATTTTCTAAAGAGCCTAGAAATCACAACTGACATATGATGGAGAATAGTAGTCATTTTAATTTACACATTCTAAAAGTTTCAAATTAATAATTCATTGGAAATTATTTAATAATGACATACCATGAAAGAAATGTTGAGGCCATTTCCTTTATGATCATTCCACAATGCTTTAGATATTTTAGAATAATTGATAAATCTAACACATCCCTGCTTTAAATTGTGAAATAATAATGCATTATTATCATTAATAATTTTGAAAGTATTTTCACCCACATTAACTTGATAAGGAACTATTCTAAAGCTGATATCCATATCTTTTTCCCTGTGAAGACAGCAATATAGCTCTCTTGTGTTTCACTTTCCCTAATTCCACTAATATGCTGTGTTTACAACCTTTTAAAACTGTGATATATACTTCATATTCAAAAGGGGCATGTAATTATATGTATGATTTAAAGAATAATGATAATATAAATGCCTATATGTAGAATTATCAATATAAGGAGGAGAATGAGGGTGCACATTTGTAGGTGTTATGTGTTCTTCTCAAGCCATTGCGTTCCCTTCCTGCCAGAAGTGACTAATCATCACAGTCACTATCTCTAAACCATCAGTGTGCTCTGTGGGTGTTTCTAAGATTCTCTGGAAAAAGAGTTTGATGATAAAATAAGGCTGGGAAACTGAAGATGTGAGCTAGACTTTCAGGCAGACTTTGTCTACTGTAGAATTTACAGGACCTTAATATACTAATCAGAATTTAAATCTACATGCAATTTTATTTTTAAAAGTCTATTTTATTTTATAAAACATATTTTACAAAGTATTGTCCTAAGTGTTTTATCAAACATTTGTATAATTCATCATGAATTAAAGGTCAGACAAATACAGACGTTCCCTTATAAGACTTGAAAAACATGTAATGGTGGTTGAGGTTTTACAGTGGATGAGCAAAATGATGCTTCAGTAACAAAACTAAAAATCTCAGTAGCATAAAAGAGTAGAGTTATTTCTCACTCACAAGACAAGTCCATCGTAGGTTTGGTAGGGGTTCTTTTCTGAGCAGTCTTCACTTTGAGCCACTCTTTCTTGGACATTGCTGGATCAAGACACTTTTGATCAGACACAAAACAAAAGGCACAAGACACAGTTGACCTTAAAACCTCAACTACCATTAAATGTTCTTCAAGTCTTATAAGAAAATGTCTGTATTTGTCTGACCTTTAGTTCATTATGAATTATACAAAAGTTTGATAAAATACTTGGGCAATATTTTGTAAAACATGTTTGACACAAGGCACCAAGATATACAACACAATTCATTTGGCAGAACTAGTCAAACTGCTCCGCCCACAAAAGCCGGCCAGGAAATGCTATCTTACCATATATCCCGCAAGTCAGAGAGCTGGAAATATTTGGGGAAGAGGATTAATGATTATTCTTAGAGGCGAGGGGGAAGGCCATTAATCTATGTAAGGGGTTGAATTTGTGGGAAAGGCAAGAGGATTCATTAGGTCATTTGGTTTGAAAAAAGACTTAGGTCCCTCATGAATCTGATGAGGGAGCAGCAGGATGGCAACTGGGTGAGAGAATTGTTGTCTTTGATAAGCACAAATGTATCCAGTGCCTAAGAGGCTGGTGCTTGTATGTGAATCAGTGTCATTTCACATATGGAGGTAAAACTTGGACTGGGAAATGAGGCACTTGACACATCCATAAAATGTACAAATAGGCAGTAGATGGCTCCTTACTGGTCATAGGGGGTTGGTCAGGGTGACTCTGGAAAGCATGCTAATTCATAGTAGGACTAGACCGTTGTATAGAATTAGCAAGCTCATTTCTTTCTAGCCTTTCTTTATTTCTTTTCAATGATTTCAAATAGTATATATATGTAATATGTGATGTATATTTATTTATATTTTTTCTAAAAATGCTCACCTATGTCAGTTATATATCATATACAATATATAAAATATAATATATAGCATGTTATATAACATGTAATATTTAACACATGACAACATATAAATATATTTATTTATTTATAATGTTTTCTCTGAAAATACTCCCTGATTTCAGCTGTGCCTTTCACCAAAGGAGGAAATTACTGTTTGCCTTTGAATCAAAGGATGAAAAGAACTTTTGAGTACAGTATACAACTGAGGACCTATGTGATGTTAGCAACAAAAAATTAACAGAAGAGAACAACAAATCTCAAGGAAAAAGAGAAATTTAGTATGAAATAACCTTGAACATTTAGAAATTTTCCATTCATTATTCCACCCCCCCCACCCCCCCCAAAAAACAAGGAGCTTCTGAATTTTACTTCAACGAGAGAGGGACTTTCCTATATAGAATTGCCTTCTCCATCTGGGAAGAGTTCTTTTTTCATCCCCTGGCTTCTATCAGAACAGCATTGATGTTCTCAGTGAAATAAGAAGGTACCAACTGTTAAGATATTCCTTTAGAAAGTTTTGATGCTTTAAATAGACTTAGTGGACTCTGTAACTTCCTTTTTGTTAACTTTTATTTTATAATCAGGGGATAAATATGCAGATCTGATACAAAGGTATATTGTGTGATGTTGAGGTTTGGAGTGAATCTGTCACCCAGGTAGTGAACATAGTATCCAATCCTTACCCTCTCCCTTTATCCCCCCTCTTGTATTGCCCAGTGTCTGTTGTCCCAATTTTTATGACCAGACCATGTATATCCAATGTTTATCTCCCACATGTAATAACAAGCATGATTTGGTTATCTGTTTCTGTGTTAGTTTGCCTATATGTTGGTGCAAAAGACATGAAATCATTCTTTTTTATCGCTGCATAGTATTCCATGGTGTATATGTACCACATTTTAAAAATACAATCTACTGTTCATGGACACCTGGGTAGATTCTATGTATTTGTTATTGTGAATAATGCTGTGATGAACACATTGTTCTTTTTGGTAGAACAATTTATTTTCCTTTGAGTATATACTCGGTAATGAGATTGCTGAGTCAAATGGTAGTTCAATTCGTAGGGCTTGGAGAAATCTCCAAACTGCTCTCCACAGTGACTGAACTAGTTTACATTCTCAGCAGCAGTGTATGTGTTTCTTTTTTTCCAGAGCCTCACCAGCATATGTTATTTCTTGACTTTTTAACAAAAGCCATTCTTGTTGGTTTGAGATGGTATCTCACTGTGGTATTGATTTGTATTTCTCTGATGATTAATGACAATTAATATTTTTTCATATGCTTGTTGGTTGTATGTATGTTTTCTTTTGAGAAGTGTCTGCTCTTGTCCTTTGCCCAATTTTGAATAAGGTTATTTGTATTTTACTTGTTGATTTGTTAAAGTTTCTTATAGATTCTGGATAATAGACCTTTGTTGGGTGCATAGTTTGCAAATATTTTCTCTCATTCTTTAGGTTGTCTGTTTATTCCATTGATAGTTTCTCTTGCTCTGCAGAAACTCTTTAATTATGTCCTGTCATTAGCCAATTTTTGTTTTTGTTGTATAAATTTTTGTTTGAGGATTTGTCCATAAATTCTCTGCCAAGGCTGATACTGAGAAGGGTGCTTCCTAGGGTTTCTTCTAGGATTTTTATAGATTGAGGTTTTACATTTAAGTCTTTATCTTAAGTTAATTTTTTTGTGTATGGTGGTATGTAGGAATCCAGAGTAATACTTCTGCATATAGACATGCTAGCTATCCAAGGAGCATTTATTGAAGAAGAAGTCATTTCCCCATTGCTTATTTTTGTCATGTTTGTCGAAAATCAGATGGTTATAGGTATGTGGCTTTATTTCTGGGTTCTCTATTCTTTTCCTTTGGTCTATATGTCTGTTTTTGTACTAGTACCATGCTGTTTTGATTAGTGTAACCATATAGTATAGGCTGAAGTCAGGTAATGTGATGCCTCCAGATTTATTTTTTGCTTAGAATTACTTTGGCTATTTGGGCTCTTTTTGATTCCATACAAATTTTAGAATAGATTTTTTCTAATTTGTGAAAAAATGACATTAGTAATTTGATAGAAATAGCATTAAATCTGTAAATTGTTTTGGGCAGTATGGGTATTTTAGTGATGTTGATTCTTCCAATCCATAAGCTTGGGTCATTTCTCAATTTATTTGTGTTGTCTTTTATTACTTTCTTCAGTGTTTTGTAATTCTGCATGTAGAGATCCTTTACCTCTTTGGTTATCTGTATTTCTAGGCATTTCATTCTCTCTGTGGCAATTATGAAAGAGATTGCATTCTTGATTTGGCTCTCAACTTGAAAGTTATTGGAATATAGAACTGCTACTGATTTTTGTACACTGATTTTGCATCCAGGAACTTTGATTATGCCACTTTACTCTAACCTGGCTGACAGAGCAAGACTGTCTCTGAAAAACAAAACAAAACAAAAAAGAAATGAAAGCATAGTATATTTATGATTAATAACATTTAATATCATTGAGATTCAATGTCAGTTGAAATTACCCATTTATGGGCATATTGAAATATCTATGTAGATAGCCACTGAATTAGCCTAGGGCTCCTGTAACAAACATCTTCAAATTTGATGGCTTAAAAAGTGCTGAAATTGATTCTCTCATGCTTCGCGGGGTAAGAAGTCCTAATTAAAGGTTCAGCAAGTCTTTGCTTTCTCCAAAGAATATAGGAGATATCTTTGCTTGCCTCTTCCAATTTCTGGTAGCTTCAAACAATTTTTGGCTTGAGATGACATAGCTTCAATCTCTGCCTCCATTTTACATGAACTTTTCTTCTCCCTTCTCTCTCTGTCGTCTCTGTTTCATTTGTTTTTCTCATCCTTCTTATCAATGGATGTCTTCTCTGTTTTTAAGGAAACTTGTGTTTTGATTAAAGGCCCACCTGGATAATTTAGAATAATTTCAAGTTACTCTACTTAATTGCATCTACAAAGACTCTTCCCAAATAAAGTCATATTCACAGGTTCTAGGTGGAACCTAGAATATATTTCGGGGGCCACAATTCAACCCTCTACAAGTACCAAGCTAAATACATTTTACTTTGACATGGTTCCATGAAGTTTAGATATTTTATTCAAATTGATACAGCTACAGTGCTAATTTTAGTTTTATGTAACTCTCTCTCTTTTTTTCCTTTTTTAGAGAGAAGGACTCCTTCTGTCACCCAGGCTGAGGTGCAATGGCCTGATCACAGTTCACTGCAGCCTTGAATTCTTAGACTCAAGCTACTCATCCACCTAAGCCTCCCAAGTAGCTGGGACTACAGGCTCACACCACCTCACCTGGGTACTTTCTCTCTTTTAAAAATTTTATTTGTTATCTTTTTCAATTTTAATGAAAATTTTATACATATATATGTAATCCATCAGTTAATATAATTTGCTTGTATATGTTATATAAAAGGTCACTTCCTCTTGAATTTGCAAAATAGTTGTTTGCTTAGCATGAATGCCAACAATATTTTTTTAAATTTAAAGATAGCCTACTCTCATATAGAGCAGATTTTTTTAATATATAAAAATAATTCCAAATTTTATTTTATTTTCTGTTGCAAAGGCAAATAATCTTGGAAGTCTCTTTTAAAAGTTAAATCAATGCCATAATATACTCAAATTGTTACAAAGAACAGTCTATTGTAACACCCTGTGATTTACTGATAGCAATGAAGAGTGTGGACTTTGGGGCCAGGAATCCTTGCTTCAATTATTAGTTCTACTACACACTAACCACACGATCTTAGGCTAATGTCTTAACCTCATTTCCTATCTGCATAATTGCATAAGAATGCTATCAACTCATGAGTCAGTGCTCCTCAAGTGTTTATGACAGTGATAATGTATAATACAATAAGAACTCACCAAACGTTTAAGACACTATTTCTTAAAAATCAAGACAGTGAAAACTTCTTCCTTAGCTGTCCGTTTTTCTGCTACAGTAGGTTCAGAATTATTTTTCAGGTAGCCCTAGCCCTGTATAAGCTATTCATCTGACCTCTCTCAGAGGAGCTGGAATAGTTCTCTCTTCAGAACATGTCCATGTTGTGGTCCTTGGGTCCCCTAACCCTTCTCCCTTCTCATCTGTCAGTTAAGGCTTTGCCTTTAAATGCTAACATAGAGCTACATTTTAAGAGCCCATAATTCAATATGGAAACAAACTCCCTGGCACACTCTATTTCTTGAAAGATTATCAGAGAGAATCAACAATTGGAAGGAAGTGTTGCCGAGAAGCTAGTTGCATCAAATGGTTTCTCTACAGGAACTTTTGTAGAAATTGCACTTGCTTGTAATGCCACTGGTCTACCCTGAGAGACTCTTTTAAGAAAAAAGAGATCCTAAACCTTTGAAGATATTCACTCCATTACACAGCATCTTCTTTTTGAGAACCCTTAGGACACAACTTTTTTTCTGATACTAATATTAGAAATACTGTCACTTTACTGTATTTGGTGTTTGTCTTAAGGGCTATGTGAAAGACATGATTTACTAGATTTTCTTCCCTGAGTTTTCTGTTAAACAGCTTAGAGGCAAAATTGTGGTCAGTTTATGGCAAATGTATAGAATTGTATAATATAAAATTTTGACTAGCCTCATTTGTGGGTGGATTTTCATGTTTTATCTTGTATTTGCTTACTTTTCTTACCTTACTCAATTTATTCTATTTAGGTGTATTGTACATTTCTTATAAAGCCACCTGAATTTGTTTTTGGAACAATGTGACTTAGTATTTAATAACTATGTCACTTATAGTGAAAATTATAAGCCTCTTCATAATTTTATAAAGTACCATGGTATGTAACTAATAAAAAAGTAATAATTAAAATATAAATGTTCTGTTGTTGAGACGAAGTTTAAGGTATATTGGGAAAAAATGCAATTCAATTTTATAGGCTTTATCATACAACCAGTGAAATACACTTTTTGATTACATGTTAGTTTGGATTCTAAGAATTATTCATACAAAACATTTTAAACTGCTTGGAAATACAATAAAGGAAGAAAACTTAATGATATTTGGATTTTCTTTTCACAAAATTTTATTTCTTCAGAACATACAAATTGTTGCTGTACAGCTAAAGATTTTTCTATACATTTCTTAGAAATAAAATTATAAATGTCAAATGGCAATAATATACAAGGATAAGGTAAATCAAACATAACTTATTAGGGAAATTGATTTTTTATCAAGTGTTTCTCTTCAATTAAATTTCGCTGTGCCAAATTTAGGGTTAATATCACATAAAATATAATTTGTATGTTAATAGGAATATTTTAAGAAAAAATATGAGAGTATAGAGTTATGTGTTTTTTCTTATCCATTTTGCAAAAATGCTAAAGTGAGAAACTCAAGGAAATATGCTTCCTCAGAACCATAATTATATAAAGTGACTATCATAGTCTTCCTCCATAAACTGTGGATAAGTATTAATTTTAAAAGATGACATGACAAGTGAATCATAAGCAAAAAAGGTAGTTCCTTGTGTTGACATACATTTGTCGAAAGAAATTATCTTTCTTTTAGATCGTGCTCTTTGAGTACTCAGAAATGACAAGCATTTGTTACATATGTTCAGCTGACAATGAGTCAGTGTCACATGAAAGACAAGTAAAAAAATTGGATTAATTTTGTTATAAAGAGATTTACATTTTGCTATTTCTAACATGTCTTTTGGAGATTGATGAATACGAAATGAGATAAGAGAGCCCTTCAGAAACTACTATTGCTGAATATGGTAGAAAAATTGCTCTTGCTAGAAGATGTATCAAGTTTTTGTCAGGTAAAGCTAAGGAAAATTCTCTTGTGTTATCAACTAATCTTACCAGAGAGGGAATATTATGCAAGATGAATGACATTGCTTTCTCCCTCTCTCAGAAGTCAGGCGGTTGTGCACTATGCCAATCTAACAAGATTTCTGCACCTTCTTTTTATTTATTTACCAGCTTAGCTGTGAGTCTAAAATATTATCTGACATTTCCCATCCACTATGCTTCTTCTGGAAGATTTTCCCCATTTTAGATTAATTATTAAATATTTAATGACAACAATAAAACAATCTATTGAAGTTATTTGCTTTGCTAATTTTTTTTTTCATTTTTTTCCTGATTGAAATATCTAACAGTGAGTAGAAGATAACATGTGAATTCAAGGATTATGTATTCTGTTACTTTACCTGCTCAAAATCCAAAGCACATAACGTATGCTTTCTCATAGAATAGACCTTGTCTATGTCATTCATTGCCCAGGATTGTTGGTGCTCACTAAATGTGTGTTTAATGAATAAATATAATTCC
Organism: Gorilla gorilla gorilla; assembly: GCF_029281585.2. Taxonomy (NCBI): domain Eukaryota; kingdom Metazoa; phylum Chordata; class Mammalia; order Primates; family Hominidae; genus Gorilla; species Gorilla gorilla. The sequence goes on along the minus strand of NC_073227.2, from coordinate 44,045,624 downwards.
TAATTCTTTGAAGTACATACTCTTCTGTTAACCATAATCTTGTTTTTTCTTCAATAGCCTTTATTGTTAGTGTTTACAATAGCACAAAATCACAAAACTCTAATTCTGTTTAATATTAATATGCTATGGATTTCATTAGTGTTTTGGTGAGCACAACACTTTCAATAAAAATCAACTTGGTGTGAAAACTCATTCCAAGAAAAACAAGAAGCCTAGACTTAAGTATACCAGAGTAAACAAACATTAGAAAGAAAATGCCCATTGCAAACAGCATATTTTTCAATCCCCATAGGAGGCATTTAGTGAAGTATTTCAGTGTCTTGACATAACATTTGAGAACATTTGGAACATTTGGAAGATCTTTGGATACTTTTTCTTTTTTTTTTTTTTTTGAGACGGAGTCTCACTCTGTCGCCCAGGCTGGAGTGCACTGGTGCAATCTAGGCTCACCGCCCCCCAGGTTCAAGCGATTCTCCTGCCTCTGCGTCCCAAGTAGCTGGGATTACAGGTGCCCACTACCTTACCTGGCTAATTTTTTGTAGTTTTAGTAGAGACAGTGTTTCACTTGTTGGCCAGGCTGGTCTCAAACTCCTCCCCTCCGTTGATCCGCCCACTTCAGCCTCCGGAAGTGCTGGGATTACAAGCATGAGCCACCGCGCCCCACGGATCTTTGCGTACTTGTAATAGCTGATCCGATAGTGATACCTCAGGGGGGAAGAAAAGATACATGCTTCAAACACCTTAGACTGTTAAAACAGATGAAAATGATTACAGTAAGTCATGTCATTCATTACCTAAAACCCTAAATGGCATATTTTTTTCCACATAGAATAGAATTCATGTTCCCTATCCTGGCCTGCAAAGCTTTCTGCACAGTCACTTGCCCTCAGTTTGCCTTCCACTTAGTCCTCATTGTAAAGCTCGCTCCTTTAGACAAACTCTGTTTGCTACAATGGGCCTCTTTGTAGTCCTCTAATGTTCTGAGTTCCTTTGAAGGAGCTGTTCTCCCTGCCTGTAATAACCTGCCTTAAGATTCTTTACCTAGTTTGCTACTTTTGATATTCACTTTTCAGTTTGAATGTTACTTTTTCAGCAAATCGCTTTTTGATCGTTCAATCTAAAGTAGACTTTCAATCCCTTTCCATTACATCAGCCTGTTGAATTTTTTTTTTGTCAATCCACATATGAACTACCTGATATATACATTCCTGTTTATTGCTTATCTCCTACTGTTACAACATATGCTTTCTCATAGCAGAGACCTTGTCTGTCATTCATTGCCCAGCATATTGCTGGTGCTCACTAAATATGTTTAATGAATAACTATAATCCCTAAATTATAAAAAGATAGCTATCTTGATATTATATAATTTGTGTAATAGGATCTCACTGTGTCTCTTTTAAATGATCAGTTGGGTTTATGGATAGAATTGTTGAAATCTCTCAGTTACATATAAGAAAATGTATCAAAATTTTTGTGTATTGCTGGAATAAACATTGTTGGATTTCTATACATATGAGTGGAATATAATTTACATCCCCTGATTCAATCTTTGGCTACATTTAGTATGTTCTGTAAATTTCAGGCTCTATCACTATTTTGTGGGTTTCTCCTATATGGCAGCTCTTGGCCTAAATGAGTCCACATATTTCAGTTCTACAGAGTAGTTAACATCATCTCATTTTATAAATGAATCTTAATGTAAGAAAATGGTATGCAATTCTTCCTGTTTCAGGGTTGTGATGTTCTATAATTTTATGTTTTCCTGGCATCCATTTTGAATATAGGTTTAACTTTCTTATATTAGAAACAGAGCTTATTCACTCTTGACACAGTTTCTAGTCTTGCATCTCCTCCCAAGTCCTCAAGTGTTGTCAATCCAGATATCTGGCTTATATAACCACCTCCTGGTGACCACCTCTCTCTGGGACATATAGGTACAACCTTCTTGACTGATTCCATAAACCCCCACAACCTTCATGGACTGGGAAGATAGGTAACCACCTTTCAGTCACAGTGTGACCACTTAGAGTACATGCCTGCTACCTCTAAAGCTACTTATTAGAACTCCCCTTGGGAGAGCTGCTTGGGTAATACCCTGGATCACAGTAAAGTCCTCCACCCATATATCCATCTCTTTCTGGTTCCCCACCTTGCTGATTGAGCATATTGTCCCCTGTGAACTTCCCATTGGCCCTTATCAGTCTCCATCTTCTCCCGTGGACCTGTGAGTAATAAACTGCTCCTGTAGTTTCATCTGTTTTTATTGTGTTGCCTCCTCTGGGTCTCACTTAGCTGACACATCCAAACCTAACTTTTCTCCCAGTCAAGAGGATATCTTGGCAGAAATAAACTAGACACAGGTCAGACAAGAGCAACAAGGGCATCTGCCAGTATAAACAAGTTTCCTGTGAGAGGGACACCTGGTCACCGGTCAAACACTCAGGCATCAGGCTGTCTGTCGGGTCAAAAAATATTTTGTGAAAGACACCTTGTAAACATCCATGACCAAATTCCCTGGAGGCCTGTCAGGGCAGGGTGAGAGTTTATAGCCACTCTCCAGAGAGACTTCTAGATAAAATCAGAGAGAAATCCAACAAAGGTGAAAGCTTTTTGCACAATATCAACAATCATTTCTTAAAAGTAAGGCACAATAAAAAAATCACTTTTTTTCTGCATATTGTCATGACAATAAATGTGAGACTAGAGTAAGAAAATTAAATCATTTATGTAAATTATAACAGATACTAATGCACATATGTCCCAAAGTTAAAAAATCAAGGTGAGGACATGATACTGAACAAAATATTATTAGTTAGGCTAAATAGAAAAATTGAGTTTGCTATCTGGAAACAAGGCAAATTTGTTTACTGGAAGAGAATTGGACTGGAGTAAAAATCAAAACCAATGTAACAAGGCAAACTCTAGCCAAGCAACAAAGAAAAAAAATTCCACTAGCTTTAACTTTTGAATCTGAAAGCAGTGTTGTAATGCAAGGTTGCACGATTATTTTTATATTGCTTTATTCCTTCATTAATGAGATATGGATAATCCATTTCTTATTAATCTTTTAGTACAGCTAAAAGGAAGGATTGAAGTGACATATTTGCTTTGATAGAGCAGATGTATGATTCAATTAGAATGACAAATACAGAGATGCAAAGTTATAGGTCATACTTGAAGACTGTGGTCTCCCTTAGTGAAAGTCAAAGTTCATATCTTGAAGATGGAAATTTGACCCTTGTTTAGAGAAGAAGCTCAGAGAGTCTATTATAAGTGATTTTTAAAATTAAATATCAGTTTTGTTTTATATAGAGACATAATTAGAAATATTTTAACACTATTTCTTCCTTTCTCCTGTGCTTCATATATACTAATTTAGTATAAAACAATTGAATCAAACATAATACAAGCAGTAAATATGTTCTTAAACAATATGTGTCAAGGAATAAAAAGTGGGGTAATATGCCTAAGACCTGCTTACATACTGTGTATATTCTAAAGTCACATTCATGACCATTTTATCTTTGTTTCAGGGATGTAGCTGGTAGAAACACAGATCCACTTATTAGAACTAATCACAACCACAGCATCAACTAATATGATTTTACCTGCTCTTTTCTTATATACCACTGTCACCAATGACTTCTTTCCTAGTGATGTGGTTCTAGCTAGTTTTTCTTAATAGAATAATTTTCCCCTTAAGCAGAAAGATATATGTTGAGATCATACAGACAAACAATTTCAGGTTGTAAATATGTAAGCAATTGTGTTTGACAGGCCCCCACAATAACTACAACATAGTATTCTCTTTACAGTGGGCATCATCATGATAGAAAAGGACCCTCTTTTCAATGTTCCAAAGCATAAAGCATAGAAAATAAAATAATAGTTTTCATGTAATTATTAAAGCATCTTTAGCTCCGTTTTCATTCTAATGTAATTAACATGTAACTGGATTTACTTAAGATCATAAATGTGTAATTGAAAGCGATTTACTCATGAAATGAGATGGCTCATTTGTTTATGAATAAACTCCGTATGTCAAGGTTGATCGTTCCATTTCATGTTTTAGCATTAGGATACAGGCAGAGTGTCTGTAGCCAGAGCAGTAACATTAAGTGAGACAAATATAAAAATGAATTTGTTGGTTCTGCAGTGAAAAATCAACTTAGAAATATTTATTCTAGGCACTGAATCCATTTTTGTATATCATACATTATAATTCGATATAAACCTTCATTTCAAATATCTATTTTTGTTTATTCCATACTACCTATGTTACCTTTGAGCAATGGTTCTCAAACTTGAGTGTGCATCAAGTATCAAGAGAGCTTGATAAAGCACAGACCTCTGTGGCATCCAGAGTTTCTGAACTTCTAGGTCTGAAGTGTGGCCCAAAACTGCATTTCTAACAACATCTCAGGAGATGCTGGTGCTTCTGGCTCAGGGACCAGAGTTCGAGAAACTGCTGTGGATAAATTTAATGTTTTGTCTCTCATCTATCTAACCTGTGAAATAACGATATTAAACTAAATGATTGTTCAACAAACATATATTAAGTGACTCGTGTGTCAAGTACTATGCTAGGCACGGCCCGTGCCTTTGAGAAGATCTCAGAGAAGAAAGTGATTAATCCTCCATGTGGTAGAATTGGGGAACACTTCATACTGGAGATGAAATGTTCAATGGCTTATTGGTTTTTGAAATAGTCTTTGATATAGTTTGAATATCTGTCTCCATGAAATCTCATGTTAAATTGTAATCTCAGTGTTGGAGACAGGATCTGGTGGGAGGTGTTTGGGTCAAGCGGGTTGGGGGGCTCTCTCATAGCTTGGCACTATCTTTATAGTAGTGAGTGAGTTCTCTCGAGGCCTGGTTGTTTACGTGTCACCACCTCCACTCTCTCTTGTTCTTGCTCTTGCCATGTGAGATGCATGCTCCCCCTTCACCTTAGGCCATAATTGTGAGTTTCCTGAGGCCTCCCCAGAAGCTGAGCAGATGCCAGTGTCATGCTTGTATATCCTGCAGAACCACGAGCAAATTAAACCTCCTTTCTTTAGAAATTACCAGTCTCAGGTATTCCTACAATCAACACAAAGAATGGCCTAATGCAGGCTTGTGGTAAAAAGTTAAATCACGTTGAAATACATGAATTTAGAAAAAATTATCTCTAGTCCTCTATCCTCACCTCTACTTCATCTCAGAATTCCCACTTTATAGATATAAAACTATCAATAGTTCAATGAAAAATCTGCCAAAATGTTTCTAAGTTTTCCTGCCTACTGGAGTGATTTAATATAGCCAAATAAAATGACCTAAGCTCCATAGCTCTTATACTATCAAAAGTTGAGTAAATATTTCCAAACATTGCCTAGGATTCCCCAGTATGTAGGGGATGTTTTGCTGTTAGCTCTGGCTCCAAATTCTTGATATTGGCTCCATTTTGATTCTGCACTCTTAGTTTTTGCTGCTTTGATTACTGTCTTTTCTTTGCCCTGCATTGCTTAATGCACAGACATCTTTATAACTTCCTTCCCCAAAGCACCACACATCCAAGACTGTTGTGTATAACACGCTTAAAGTACATATTTTGAGTTAAAAATGAATAATTTCAACACTGAAAAGGAAACAAGCTCAAAATGAAATGTTAAGAATTATAGTTTCAAAAACGAAACCAGACATTCCTCACAACAAGAAATCTATAAGGGCTGTGTATCTGTTCTTACCATGAGATCTACTGCTGTATCATTAGGAAATCTTCTCTTCCTATCAGAGAGCTTTAACTAATGTCCATGTCACTCACTCTTAATTTAGGGGTAACCAGTGGTCACCCTCAAATTCCTGTTACTCTGTCATGTGAAGTATGTTTCTATTATGCTAAACATCAATCTCTTCTCAATTAGACTACTTATGTGTCTTATATTTTATAATTAAAATCTATTGTTCTTTTGAATTGGGCCTATACCCTTAGAAACACAAAGCAGAAGTTTTAAAAACATCTATTTGTTCAATAGCATACATTATCAGGTTCATTCATATGTCAGTTCCAATTCATTTACAATATTTTGGATTGTAAACAATTTCTGTATAATACATTTCTAGAGGTGGAATTGCTTAGCTTATTTTTTAAATTGTATTTTTAAAAAGATTATTCAAAGCAGCACGGTGTGATGGCTTACACCTATAAGCCCAGCATTTTGGGAAGCCGAGGCAGGTGGATCACTTGAAGCCAGGAATTCAAGACCAGGCTGGCCAACATGGCAAAACCCTGCCTCTACTAAAAAGTACAAATATTAGCTGGGTGTGGTGGCACATGCCTGTATTCCCAGCTACTTGATACTTGGGAGGCTGAGGCATGAGAATCACTTGAACCAGGGAGGTAGAGACTGCAGTGAGCTGAGATCGTGCCACTGTACTCCAGCCTGGGTGACAGAACAAGAAGCTGTCTTACAAAAAAAAAAAAAAAGAAAAAAAAGGAAAAAAAAAAGATCATTCAAAGCAAAGTTATAAGTTTATGGCAGAGATATCAGGCAACCTTTTGAGTGAGCATCTAAGAAATGATGTCAATGGTCTTGAGAAATTATGAAGATATGAATGAAAGTAGTGAATGTGAATATGAACTCTGGATTTACATTTAGGTGATAGAATTTATAATACTATAAGAAAGATTGTATATAAAGGATATAAAGAATGAGAAAGAGGAAGAGTTTGAAAATAACTTCCTTGATTCTTTTTGGGGTTATCAGATGAGTGGTTATGTCATTAACTTTTTTTTTTCTTTTTTTGAGGTGGAGTCTTGCTCTGTGGCGCTGGCTGGAGTGCAATGATGCTATCTCAGTTCACTGCAAACTCTACCTCCCAGGTGGAAGTGATTCTCCTACCTCAGTCTGAGTAGCTGGGATTACAGGCATGCACCACCACACCTGGCTAATTTTTGTATTTTTAGTAGAGACAGGGTTTCACCATGTTGGCCAGGCTGGTCTTGAACTCCTGACCTCAAGTGATCTGCCTGACTCGACCTCCCAAAGTTTTTCATTAACTTTTTTACCTCTATTATCTCATATTTCAGGCTTTGTTTCCATGTCAATTATATGATTGAGACTTGATATATATCAAGTATGTGGCTGTTGAGAGGTGGGCTCTTAACATACATTAGACACAAAGTTAGACTGAGAAATGCAAGTCTTTTGTCTAAACTATTATAAGCACATTTTATGTATCAAAATAATATTTGTTTGTTTTTACCTGGCTGAAAATAGTAAACAGTTGATAAAAATTCACATTTAGAAAAAGAATAAAATGTTTACCACATGATTTCTAGTGACAAAGAAAGCCAAGTGATGTAATAGGATCAAAGAGAGATGCTCCAATGTACATGTAGGACAGGATGATACACGTCAGCAGACTATATGTGAGATATGAAAGATCTGTAATGACACCAGGAAATCCAGTACACATTTGAATACATGCAGAAGTTGACAACAAAGTATAACTGTGGTAAATGGGAAAGTTGTTACCTAGACAGATTAAAAGTTTGTTACCTAGAGAGATTAAAGAAGAATTAAATACATAAGCTATCAGAGGCAAGTTCATAACTTTAATTAAGTCAACTCTCTTTTTGTCTTTTAGGAGAACATGAGGTAGAATTTTAAGTGACTTGTGATAGATTAAGTTAAAAATTGCAGGAAAAATACAAAAGTAAAACAATAGTATAGAGCAGTTTTTCTTAACTATTGGAGTGTTCCCTTCTGCTGAAACTATGGTCGCTCTTCAAATTAATGCAAATATGCATGCAGACATACAGATTTGAAATAGTCCTAATAAATGCTGCTTTAACAAGGATTATTTCTGAATGTGTGTGCTAAATAACACCCTGTATAAATGTGTGGACTTTGAAGCAATATAGAGATAAATTATTTTCCACAACCTGCAACTAAAGTGGTTCGTCACACGATAAAAGGAAAAAAATCATATTGACTTTTCAAGGCATTTTTTAAAATAAAAATATATCATCTGTAACAGCTATACATAATATAATGAGAAGATTGCTGTGCTTTGGGGTAAGTCTCCACGGATTCAAATGCTTAAAAAAGGTTTAGGATTTCTTTGATTCCATTTTATGCTCTAAAATCAAGTATCTTGAGAATATTTTCCCTTTCATTAGACTAACCTCTTAAAGTTTTGTTAGTCTTAAAGAATTTATAGGCTCGGCACAGTGGCTCACGCCTGTAATCCCAGCACTTTGGGAGCCTGAGGCGGGCAGATAGACTGAGGTCAGGAGTTCGAGACCAGCCTGGCCAACATGGTGAAACCCCATCTCTACTAACAATACAAAAAAATTAGCCGGGAGTGGTGGCGGGCACCTGTAATCCCAGCTACTCGGGAGGCTGAGACCGGAGAATGGCTTGAACCCGGGATGCGGAGGTTGCAGTGAGCCAAGATCCGGCCATTACACTCCAATGTGGGCAAGAGTGAAACTCTGTCTCAAAAAAAAAAAAAAAAAAAAAAAAACATCGAAATTTTATAAAAGTGGAAGGCAGTTTCTCTTGTGAAATTATATTTATTTCTTTTATGGTGTCAGAACAATAAATTATATCCTTTTCTAAAAAGTACATATGCTATTGGTTTCTGGTTTTTTTTGTTGTTGTTGTTACTTTGGTAAAAGACTTCACCTATGAAAACACAAATCTTGTGTTCTCTGAGGCATTATTTTTTCTGATGACATTACATTTTATTCCACTTTTGAAATGCGCTTATTGAGATACTATTCACGTACCATAAAATTCACTAGCTTTTACTATATAGACAGTTTAAAATATTTTTCCTGACCTCGTGATCCGCCCGCCTTGGTCTCCCAAAGTGCTGGGATTACAGGCGTGAGCCACCACGCCCGGCCGAAACCATCCTGGCTAACACGGTGAAATCCCATCTCTACTAAAGAAAAAAAAATACAAAAAATTAGCCACGGGTGGTGGCAGGCGCCTGTAGTCCCAGCTGAGGCTGAGGCAGGAGAATGGCGTAAACCCGGGAGGCGGAGCTTGCAATGAGCCGAGATCGCACCACTGCACTCCACCCTGGGCGACAGAGCGAGATTCCGTCTCAAAAAAAAAAAAAAAAAAAAAAAAATTAAAATATTTTCATCATCCATGAAATGAACTTCATACCCATTTGCTATCACACCCATCACCATCTCTCCTGCCCACTCCCCAGCCATTGGCAAGCACTAATTTAAATTTTGCTTCTATAGCTTTGTGTATCCTGGACGTTTAATATAAGAGGAAACATACAATAAATGGTCTTTTGTGAACGGCTTGTTTCACTTAGCGCAATGTTTTCAAGTTTCATCAGTGTTGTTGCATGTATCAGTACTTTATTTTTATTGCCAAATAATATTTTGTTTATTCGTTCATCAGTTGATGGATATTTGAGTTGTTTCTACTCTTGGCATTTATAAATAATGTTACTATGAACATTTATGTATAAGGTTTTGTGTAGAAATATGTTTTTATTTTTCTTGCATATGTACTTAAAAGTAGAATTATTGGGTCATATAATGATTCTATGTCTAACCTTTGGAGGAAGTGGCAAACTGTTTTCCAAAGAGGTTGCACCATTTAACATTCCCATCAGCAATGTATAAAGGTTTCAGTTTATCCACACCCTCATCAATATTTGTTATTGCATGTCTATTTGTGCTGTTGTGTGTGTTATTGTATCTTGTCTCCTAGTGGAAGTGAAATCTCTTAGTGGAAGTGCAACTGCATCTCATTGTGCTTTGGATGTGTATTTGCCTAATGTGCTCATTGGCCATTTAGATTTCTTCTTTGGAAACGTTTCTATTTAGTTCTTTTGCCCATTTAAAAAATTGGGTTATTCGTATTTTTATTATTGACTTGTAACAGTTCTTTGTCTCTTATTATGTATATTATTAGTAAAAAAGTTTGTTTTCATTCTGTGGGTGGTCTTTTAACTTTTTATTAAAAGAGTTTTAACTTTTTTATGTGGCATCATTTGTAGCACAATATTTTTTTAGGTTTGATATAGTCAAAGTATTATTTTTTTCTTTTGTTTCTTGTGTTTTTGGTGTCATTGCAAAGAAACTCATGCCTAATCCAGCATAATGAACATTCACGCATATGAATGTTTTTGTCTAAGACTTTTATAGCTTTAGCTTTTAAAGGTAATTCTGTCATCCATTTTGAGTTCATATTTTTATATTTTTATGATGTAAGAGAGGGATTCAACTCATTGCATGTAGATATTCAGTTGTCTTAACATCATTGGTTGAAAACACTTCTTTCCTTATTTAATTGTCTTGGCACTCTTGAAGAAAATATATTGCCCATTAATGTATGGGTTTATTTCTATACTCTCAAATCTATTCGGTTGATTTAAAATTATATTTTTACACAAATACCACATTGTATTAATATTATAGTTGTGTAATAAGTTTTGAGATCAGGAAATGTGAATTCTTCAACTTTATTCTTCTTTTACAAATTTATTTTCGCTGCACTATGTTCTTTGCATTTTTCCTATGAGTTTTAGGATTACTTCATCAATTTCTGCAAAAAAAATGGTAGTTGGTAATTTGATGGGATCGTATTTAATCTGCAGATGAATTTGGAGATTATTGCCTTTAAAAATTGCCTCCCAATTTATAAATATGGAATATCTTTTCATTTATTTAGGTCTTTTAAAATGTATTTCAAAAATGTTTTCTAGTTTTCTGTGTATAAGTCTTGCATTTATTTTGCTAAATTTATTCCTGTTATGTTCTTTTTTATTATACACTACATAAATTTTTTCTAAATTTTTAAATTTTCTTAATTTCATTTTTGTACTCCTTATTGCCAGCATATAGAAACTTTTTTGTGTGTGTCGTTTCACAACCTACAATTATGCTAACCATATCTATTCTAATAGTTTAAAAATGTCTTCACATTTTCTACACACATTATGCCATCTACTGATATAGTTTTATTCTTCCTTTCAAATCTTAATGCCTTTATTTATTTTTCTTTTCTAATTGTCCTGGCTAGCATTTAAAGTACAATGTTGAATAAGCGATGAGAGTGGACCTTGTGTTCTTGTTCCTAATATCAGAGGGAAAGCTTGCAGTCTTTCATCATTAAATATGATTTTATCTATCAGATTTTATAGAGCAACTCCTAATTTATTGAGTGTTTTTATCATGATAGAGTGTTAAATTTTTGTCAAATGTTTTTTGCAGCATTTATGTAGATGATCATATGGTTTTTGTCATTTATTTTATTAATATGGGGCATAACACTGATTGACTTTTGTATGTGAAAGCAATCTTGCATTCCTGGGATAGAATCCATTTGGCCATGTCATAAAATTATTTTTAGGAGTTGCTGGATTTGGCTTATTGAGTATTTTACTGAGGATTTTTGCAGTAAAATTGTATCGGTCTGTAGATTTCTTTTGATGTCTTTGTCTGGTTTCAGTATCAAGATAAAATTGACTCCATAGAATGAGTTTGGAAGTAATCTCTCCTCTACTATTTTTTGGAAAAGTGTGTGAAAATCATTGTTAATTCTTTAAATATTTGATAAAATTGACCAGTGAAGCCACTTTGATCTCAACTTTTCTGCCTGGGACATTTTTGTTTACTAACTCAATCTCGTCAGAGATATAGTCAGATTTTCTATTACCTTTTTGAAACAGTTTCTGGTAATTTGTGTTTCTCAAATTTTTAGAAATTTTATCTAGGCTAATTTGTTGGTATATAGTTTTTCATAGTATTCCCTTTATATCTAATCTAGTTAAATGTCACTTTTTACAACCTTTTCAAAGAATCCAATTTTGATTTTTATTATTTAAAAATTAATTTTCTCTTCTCCATGGTATTTATTTTCTTTCTAATCTTTACTATTTTTATCTACTTATGCTTAAATTTAACTTGCTCTTCTTTTTCTATTTCTTTAGGTAAAAAGTTAGGTTCTTGAATTCAAGTACATATTTTATTTTATTATAGGCATATACAGCTATAATTTTTTCTGTACCACTGTAGCTGCTTTCCACATGTTTTTGTATATTGTGTTTGTGTTTTCATTCATCTCAAGCTATCTTTGAATTTAACTTGTGATTTATACTTTGACACATTGTTTATTTAAGAGCAGTGTATTGTTTAACTTCTACGTATTTGTAAACTTTCCAACTTTCTTTTGTTATTGATTTATAAGCTAATTCCTTTGTGCTTACATAAAATACTTTATATAATTTCAACTCACTTTAATTTGTAGTAGCAGAATATACTCTGTACAATTTCAACCTATTCAAAATTATTGAGGCTTGTTTTATGTCCTTAAATAGTGTTTATCCCAAGAATGTTCTATATGCCTTTAAGATGAATGCTTATTTTGCTGTTCCTGGGTGAAATATTCCATAGATATGTATCTGCTAAGGATACATAGTTTACAGTGTTTTCCACATATTCCATTTCTTTTTTCTTTGCCTAACTTCTCTATCTATTGTTGAAAGTGGGGTAGGCTGGGTGTGGTGGCTCACACCTGTAAATCCCAGCACTTTGGGAGGTTGAGGCGGGCACTTTGGGACTTGAGGTCAGGAGTTTGAGACTGGCCTGGCCAACATGGTGAAACCCTGTCCCTATGAAATATACAAAAATTAGCCAGGCGTGGTGGTGGGCACCTGTAATCTCAGCTACTAGGGAGGCTGAGGCACAAGAACTGCTTGAATGCAGTGAGGGTGGAGGTTGCAGTGAGCCAAGATCACGCCATTGCACTCCAGCCTGGGGGTCAGAGCAAGACTCTGTTTAAAATAAAAAAAATGTGGGGGAGCTGCTTAAGTCTTTATTAATTTTGAACTGTCCTTCTTCCTTAAACTCTGTCAATTTTTACTTCATGTATTGTGGTACTTTTTGTTAAGTGCTTTCAACCTTCTACATCATTAAATCTAAAGTAAGTCTCCTGTGAACATAACATAGCTGGATCTTATTATTTTAGCCAATAAGATAATTTTTAACTTTTAATTGGTTTTTTCAATTTATTCACATGTAATGTTACAATTGACATGTGTGCATTGACCTCTGCCATTTAGCTTTTTGTATTCTGTATGCCTCATGTCACTTTGTTTTTCTATTCCTCTAGTGACTTCTTTATTATTAAGTATTTTCTAGTGTAATAAAAACCAGTTTAAGGTTTTTATTATATTTTTCAACTATGTTTCTTGTGGTTTTTTCTAGGGCTTAAAATATACATCGCAAGTGACCAAAATTAACTTCAGATTTAAAAATAACATTATTCCAATGGATGATAGAAACTTACTCTAAAATATTTTCATTCCCTTCCCCTGTTTTTTGTGCTATGGTTGTTATCTATATTTTGTTACGTACATTACAAGCCCAGTCAAAACTGTTGTAATTACTGCTTTGTATATAGTCCTTTTATGCCCTGTAAAAAGGTGAGAACAGAAAGGAGAGCAAATATATATTTATAGAATTTTTTAATATTTACCTTCTAAGTTACCAATTTTGGAAGAAAATACCAATTTTCTTTCTTCCTATGTATTCCAAGTGACCATTTTGTTCTAATTTCCTACTTCATTACAACTTTGTTCCCACCCATTACCCTTGGCTGTTATTGGTAAATACATTTCATTTTTGTATAAAAGCAACAATACAAATACATTCATATTGTTCTATGCACTTACTTTCATTTAAGTTTTATATAAGATTCAGGGATACATGCGCAGTTTTGATAAATATGTAAATTATGTGTCACGGGCGGCTGGTGTAGATTGTTTCATCACCCAGGTAATAAGGATAGTAACGAATAGGTAGTTTTTCAATCTCCTTCGTCCAACCCTTCACCCTCAAGTAGACCCTGGTGTCTGTTGTTTCCTTTTTTGTATCTATGTATACTCAATGTTTAGCTCCCACTTACAAGTGAGAATATGTGGCATTTGCTTTTCTGTTTTGGGGTTAGTTTGTTTTTGATTATGGCCTCCAGCTCAATCCATATTGATGCAAAGGACATGATCTTATTCTTTTTTATGCCTGCATGGTATTCCATGGTATATATGTGCCACATTTTCTTTATCCAGTCTGCCACTGATGGGTATTTAGGTGGATTCCATGACTTTACTGTTGTGAGCAGTGCTACAACAAGCATGTGTGTGCATGTGTTGTTAGGCAGAACAATTTATAATTTTCCAGGTATACATCCAATAATGGGATTGCTAGGTTGAAATGGTACTTAAAGTTCTTTGAGAAATCCCCACACTTCTTCCTACAAGGACTTAAATAATTTGCATTCCTAAGAGGAGTGTATAAGCTTTCCTTTTTCTTTGCAACCACGCCAGCATTTGCTATTTTTTGGCTTCTTATGAATAGCCGTTCTAACTGGTGTGAGATGGTATCTCATTGTGATTTTGACTTGCATTTCTCTAATGATTAGTGATGTGAAGCATTTTCTCATATTCCTATTGGTCATATGTATGTCTTCTTTTGAAAAGTGTTTGTTCATGTATTTTTCCCACTTTTTAATGCAGTTGTTTGTTTTTGCTTGTTGATTTATTTATAGATTCCATGTATTAGTCCTTTGTTAGATGCACAGCTTGCAAATATTTTCTCAGATTCTGTAGACTGTCTGTTAATTCTATTGATAGTTTCTTTTGCTGTTTAGAAGCTCTTTTGTTTAATTAGGTCCCACTTGTCTATTTTGTTTTGCTGCAATTGCTTTTGGCATCTTTGTCAGAAAATCACTGCCAGGGCCTATGTCCAGATTGGTATTTCCTATGTTATTTTCAAGGGTTTTTATAGGTTGAGGTTTTACCCTTAAGTCTTTAATCCATGTTGAGTTAGTTTTTGTATATGCTGTACGAAAGGGGTCCAGGTTCAATCTTCTGTATATGGCTAGCCACTTAGCCCAGCACCATTTCTTAAATATGGAGTCTTTCCTCGTTGCTGATTTTTCTTGAATTTGTTGAAAATCAGATGGTTGTATGTGTGTGGCTTAATTTCTGGGTTCTTTGTTATGTTTCTTTGATCTATGTGTCTGTTTTTGTGCCAGTACCATACTGTTTTAGTTACTGTATTCTTGTAGCATAGTTTGAAGTTGGGTAAAATGATACCACCAGCTTTGATCTTTTTGCTTTTAATTATCTTGGCTACTTGAGCTCTTTTTTTGTCCCATATCAATTTTAAAACAGGTTTTCCTAATTAATTCTTTGAAGAATGTTATTGGTAGTTTGACAGGAATAGCATTTGTCTATAAATTGCTTTGGGAAGTATGACCATTTTATTAATATTGATTCTTCCTAACCATGAGGATAGAATTTTTTTTTTTGCATTTGTTTGTTTCATCTCTGATTTCCTTTAGCAGTGTTTTGTAATTCTCATTGTAGAGATCTTTCTTCATTCTGGTTAGCTGTATTCCTAGGCATTTAATTCTTTTTGTGGCTATTGTGAATGGGATTACATTCTTGATTTGGCTCCCAGCTTGAACTTTGTTGGTGTACAGAAATGCTACTCATTTTTTACAATGATTTTGTATCCTGAAACTTTACTGAAGTTGCTTATCAGATCTAGAATCCTCTGGGTGGGGACTATGGGGTTTTCTATGTACAAAATCATATTGCCTGCAAACAAAGATCTTTTGACTTCTGTCTTCCTATTTGGGTGCCTTTTATTTCTTTCTCTTGCCTGATTGCTCTGGCTAGCATATCCAGCACTATGTTGAATAAGAGTGGTGAGAGTAGGCGTTCTTGTCTTGTTCTGGTTCTCAAGGAGAACGCTTGCAGCTTTTGCCTGTTCAGTATGATGTTGGCTGTGGGTTTGTTACAGATGGCTCTTAGTATTTTGAGGTATTTTCTTTCAATGCCTAGTGTGTTGAGGGTTTTCAACATGAAAGGATGTTGAGTTTTATCAAAAGCCTTTTCTGCATCTGTTGAGATGATCATCTTATGTTTGTTTTTAGTGGTGAGTCACAATTTTTGATTTACATATTTTGAAGCAATCTTGTATCCTAGGGATAAAGCCTACTTGATCATGGTGGATTAGCTTTTTCATGTGCTGCTGGATTCATTATTCTAGTATTTTATGAGGATTTTTGCATCTATATTCATAGAGGATATTGGCTGCAAGTTTTTGTTGTTGTTGTGTTTCCGCCAGGTTTTTGTGTCAGGATGATGCTGGCCTCATGGAATGAATTAGGGAGGAGTCCCTCCTTAATTTTTTCATATTCTTTCAGTAGGTATAGTATCAGTTCTTTTTACATATCCGGTAGAATTTGGCTATGAATCTATCTGGTCCTGGGATTTTTTTCAGTTGGTAGGTTTTTTATTTACTGATTCAGTTTTGGAACTTGTTATTGTTCCATTCTGGGATTCATTTTAATTCTGGTTTAGTCTTGGGAAGTTGTATGCTTCCAGAAATTTGTTCATTTGTTCTAATTTTAATAATTTGTGTACACAGAGGTGTGTTTTTTAGCGTCTGGGAGGTGTTTTTTTTTTATGTGGGGTCTGTGGTAACATCCCCTTTGGCATTTTTGATTGTGTTCATTTGGATATTCTCTCTCTCTCTCTCTCTCTTAATTAGTCTAGTTAGTGGTCTATCAATCTATTGATTCTTTTAAAAAAATCAACTCCTGGATTCATTGATTTTTTTGTACGGTTTTCTCTGTCTCAATTTCATTCACTTCAGTTCTGATTTTGGTTGTTTCTGGTCTTCTACTAGCTTTGGGTTAGTTGGTTCTTGTTACTACAGTTCCTCCAGGTGTGATGTTGGGTTGTTCATTTCAGATCTTTCTATCTTTTTGATGTGGTCATTTAGCACTATAAACTTTCCTCTTAATACTGCTTTAGCTGTGTCAAAGAGACTCTGCTATGTTGTATTTTTATTCTCATTAGCTTCAAATAATGTCTTCATTTCTGCCTAAATTTCATTGTTTACTCAAAAGTCATTTAGGAGCAGGTTGTTTAACTTTTATGTAATTGTATGATTTGGAGTGATTTTCTCATATTAATTTTTATTTTTATTGTACTCAGGTCCAAGAGTGTGTTTGTTATGATTTCAGATTTTTTAATTTGCTGAGGATTGTTTTATGGCCAATTGTGTTGTCAATTTTAGAGTATGTGTTATGTGCAGTCTAGAAGAATGTATATTTTGTTGTTTTTCAGTGGAGAGTTATGTAGATGTCTGCTAGGTCCATTTGGTCAAAGTTTTCTGCTTTGATGATCTATCTAACATGGTCAGTGACATACTGAAGTCCTCCAAAATTATTATGTGGTTATCTAACTCTCTTCATAGGTCTCTAAGAATTTGCTTTATAAATCTAGTACTCCTGTTTGTTTGTTTTTATCCATCCTACCAAGCATTTATATTTTGTGTTACAAAAAATCCAATTATACTTCTTTAGCTAGTAATTAAAGCCTATAGTCACCCTATTGTGCTACCAAATAGTAGGTCTTAATCATTCTTTCTAACTATCATAGTTTGTACCCGTCAAATATCCAATTCCCCCCACCACACTAGCTCCCCAATAGCCTTCCCAGCCTCTGAAAACCATTTTTCTACTCTATGTGTCCATGAGTTAAATTGTCTCAAAATTTTAGATCCCACAAGTAAGTGAGAACATGTGATGTTTGTCCTGTGCCTGTCTTATTTCAGGTTACATAATGATCTCCAGTTCTATCCTTGTTTTTCCAAATGATAGGATCTCATTCTTTTTTTTAATGGCTGACTAGTACTCTATTGTGTGTATGTGCCATGTTTTCTTTATCCATTCATCTGTTCATGGACATGTAAGTTGCTTCCAAAAGTGATGCAATGAATATAGGAGTGCAGATATCTCTTTGATATATTGATTTCCTTTCTTTTGGGTATATATGCAGCAGTGGAATTGCTGGATCATATGGTAGCTCAATTTTTAGTTTATTGAGTAACCTACAAACTGTTCTCCACAATGCTGTAGTAATTTACGTTCCCACCAACAGTTTATGAGAGTTCCTTCTTCTCCACATCCTCACCAGCATTTGTTATTGCCTGTCTTTTTGGTTATAAGCCATTTAAACAGGGGTGAAATGATATCTTCTTGTAGTTTTCATTTGCATGTGTCTGATGATCAGTGATGTTGATCACGTTTTCTTTTTTTCTTTTCTTTTTTTTTTTTTTTCGAGACAGGGTCTGGCTCTGTTGCCCAGTCTGGAGTGTGATGGCAAAATCATGGTTCACTGCAACCACTACCTCTCAGGCTCAAGGGGTCCTCCCACCTCAGCCTTCCTAGTAGCTGGGACCACAGGCGTATGCCACCACACCCAGGTAACTTTTGTGTTTTTTGTAGAAATGGGGTTTTACCATGTTGCCTAGGCTGGTTTCCAAACCCTAAAATCAAATGATTCACCTGCCTTGGCCTGCCAAAGTGCTGAGATTACACGCATGAGCCACTATGTCCAGCCTTTTCATATGTCTGTTTGCCATTTGTATGTCTTCTTTTGAGAAATGTCTACTCATTATTGCTCATTAATGTCCTTTTCTTTCTGATTGAAGTGCTTCTTTTAAAATTTCTTGTAGGACAGGTCTGGTGTTGATGACATCCCTTAGCTTTTGTCTGTCTGAGGTGTCTTATTTCTCCTTCATGTTTGCAGGATTTTCAATTAATATACTATTCTATGGTAAACTTTTTTTTGTTTGTTTCCTTCAGCAATTTAAATATTTCTTGCCACTCTTTTCTGGCTGATAATGTTTCCACTGAAAAGTCTGCTGCCAGACATATTGGAGCTCCATTGCATGTCATTTATTCTCTGTTGCTGCTTTTAGAATCCTTTCTTTATCCTGGATCTTTGGGAGTTTGATAGTTACATGCCTTGAGGTAGTCTTTTTTGGATTAAATCTGCTTGGTGCTCTAGAACCTTTGTACTTGGACATTGATGTCTTTCTCTAGGTTTGGAAAACTCTCTGTTATTCCTTTGAATAAACTTTCTAAGCCTATCTCTTTCTCTCTGTCCTCTTTAAGGCTAATTACTCTTAGATTTGCCCTTTTAAGGCTATTTTCTAGATCCATAGGCATGTTTCTTTGCTTTGTATTTTTTTTTCTCTGTGTCTTCTGACTATGTATTGTCAAATAGCCTGTCTTCAAGCTCACTAATTTTTTCTTCTACTTGATCAGTTCTTCTATTAAGTGCTCCTATTTGGGGTATGTATATATTTAGAATAGTTAGGTCCTCTTGCTGAATTGAAGCTTTCTCATTATGTAATGCCCCTTTTTTCATCATTGTTGGTTTAAAGTCTTTTTTTGTCTGAAATTATAATAGCAATCTCTGCTTTTTTTCTGTTTTTCATCTGCTTGGTAGATCTTTCCTCATCTCTTTATTTTAGACTATGGAAGTCATTGCATGTGATATGGTTCTCTTGTATTCAGCATACAGTTGTGTCTTGCTTTTACATCCAACTTTTAATTGGGGCATTTAGTCCATTTGCATTCAAAGTTAATATTGATATGTGCTGGTTTAATCCTATTATCCTGTTGTTAGCTGGTTATTATGCAGATTTTATGATGTGGTTTATTTATAGAGCCAATGGTCTCTGTACTTAACTGTACTTTTGTGGTGACCAGTAACAGCCTTTCTTTTCCATATTTAGCACCTCCATAAGGACCTCTTGTAAAACACATCTGGTGGTACCAAGTTTTCTTAGCATTTGCTTGTCTGAAAAGAGTCTTATTTCTCTTTTGCTTATGAAGCTTAGTTTGGCTGGATCTGAAATTCTCGGTTGGAATTTATTTTCTCTATGAATGTTGAATGTAATCCCCCAAACTCTTCTGGCTTTAGGATTTCTGCTGAAAGTTCTGCTGTTAGCCTGATGGGGTTCTCTTGGAAGGTGACCTGCCACTTCCTTCTAGCTAGTTTTAACATTTTTTATTTCGAGTTTAGAGTACCTGTTGACTATGTATCTTAGGGATGGTCGTCCTGTGTAGTAACTTGCAGCTGTTCTCTGCATTTCCTGGATTTGAATGTTGGCCTCTCTAGCAAAGGTGGAGAAATTTTCATGTGTGATATCCTCAAATATGTTTTCCAAATTGCTTGCTTTCTCTCCCTTTCTTTCAGGGATGTTATCGAGGCATAGATTTGGTTTTGTTACATGGTTCCATATTTCTCAGAAGTTTTGTTCTTTCCCCTTCATTATTTTTCTTTATTTTTTTCTGACTGAGTTATTTTGGAGAACAAGTTTTTAAGCTCTGAGATTCTTTCCTCAGATTGGTTTATTGCGCTGTTATTACTTGCAATGGTATTATAAAATTCCTGAAGTGAGTTTTTCAGCTCTATCATTTCAGTTTGATTCTTTCTTAAAATGGCTATTTTATATTTTCTCTTTTATAACTTTTTATTGTATTCCTTAGATTTCTTGGATTGGGTTTCAAATTTCTCCTGGATGTTGACAATTTTTATGCTTATTTATATTTTGAATTCTATTTCTGACATTTTAGCCACTGCACCCTTGTTGAGAACCATTGCTGGGGAACTGGTGTGGTCATTTGGAGGTAAGAAGACACTGGCTATTTGTGTTGCTAGAATTCTTACACTGTTTTTTTTTTTTCCCCCTCATCTGTGTGGACCAATGTTCCTTCGATCTTTGAAGCTGCTATCCTTTGGATGAGTTCCTTTATTTTTATCTTCCTTGATGCCTTTGGGGATTTGATTGTGATATAAAGGTGAGTTCAGTTGACTGGCTTTGATTCTAGTTTGCTCATGGGTCTTGAAGGAGCCTATTTCAATGACTTTCTTCATGTGCATGTTTCTTTGACAGGTGTTCTTGTCCCTGGGACTTCCTCAGTCTGGAGTCACAGTTGGGAGACAGGCTGTATTCTTGCTGGATTAGACCTAATCTGCTGTCTCAGTGCTTTCTGGGGAAACACTTGGTTTTACCTGTCCACAGAGTTCAGGCAGAAGTGGAACCACTGGGCTGGAAACTAGTGTGTGTGGACCTTCTGGCTATGAGAGGCAGGGGTAGGTGGATGGTGTTGCCTGCCCTGCCATCTGGGTGTCTCCACAGTAACAGCAGGTGGTGCCCCTTAGAAAATTCAGGCAGAAGTGAGACTCCTGGGCTGGAAGCTCTAGCAAGTGAGGCTCGCCTGGCGAGCGGTGGTGGAGGTTGGTGGGATCACCTGCTCTGCTGTCCAGGTGCTTCCCAGGATAACAGGAGTCGAAGCTTGATGGGTGATTTCAGAAAAAGTAGGACCACTGGGTCCAAAGCTGGAGCAAGAATTGTTTGCTTGGCTACCAGTGGTGGTGGGTGGTGTCACTTGCCCTGCTATCTGAGTGCTTCCAGGGACATGCGATTGCTTTTAAAATGAGGATAAGAACAGAGAAAATATGCTGTAATTATTATATATATATATATATATATATATTTTATTAATTGCCTTCATACTTCCCTTTACTTCTTTGGTTTTTCAAATGTAGATTTGAAACTACAGCCTATGTCACTAGCTTTTAGCCTGAAGAACTTCCTTTAGCATTTCTTTTAAGGCAGGTCTGATAGCAACATATTGTTCCAGCTTTGGCATATCTGGGATTAATTTTGTTTCATTTTCATTTTGTAAAAGACAGTTTCATTTCTTGTTTCTGTTCTTCATTGTTTCTAATGAGAAGTCAACTGTTAATCTTACTGGAGTTCCATTTAAGTGATGAATCATTTTTGTCTTACAGGATACAATATTTTCTCTTTATCTTTGGCTTTCAGTATCTTGGCTATGATAATTTTAGTTGTGGCTCTTTTTTCATTTATTCTACATATAGTTTATTGGGTTTGTAGATGTGTTTTTAATGAATTTGTAAGAATTTTCAGCCATTATTTCCTCACGTTTTTTCTCTCCCTTTCTCCTTTCCTTTAGGCAATCTCATGACATTCCTGTTGGTGTGTTTAATGGCACACTGTGCTCTCTGAGGCTCTGTTCATTTTTCCTTATTTTTACCCACTGATCTGATTGTTTATCCCTATTGATCTACCTTAAAGTTTGCTGATTCTTTCTTCTGTCACCTCAAATCTACTGTTGAGTTTAGTACACTTTTTTATCTTGGTTATTGTAACTTTCCACTCCATAATTTCTATGTAACTGTATGTTGACCTACTCACAACTTGACATTATATATTTATTTTCATTCAGAGAATTATACATTTTGGGTAAGAATTAGCACTTTTAAATTACATGATTAAAGATATAGAAAATGCTTCCTGTTAAACAAAAACTTCTGGAATAATAATACAGTGTATTTCATTTACTGCTTTTATTGTTTTTTTTGGTGTGTGTGTGTGTATGCGTGTGTATGACAAATATCTGGCTGTTTTAATAATAGTTTACTGTAGCAATTTCTAAATGTAAGAGTGTCATTAAGACTAATTTAACATTATTAGTCTTTAAAAATGTTTTACATTGCTATAAATTGTTCACAAAATGTATATATTTCGCCCTAATTTATTAATATTATTTACTAAGATTAAACATCTTCTGCAATGTTAATTTGTTTTAATTAAGCATAAATACTTCCATTTTAATTAAAATTCCCATTTTAATTAAAAGGTTTGAATAGAAAGTTCATGTCACCCTAAATAGAATCAGGATCAAGTAACAAATAAATTTATACAAGCAATAATAACTCATAGCCATTACCACAGAATCATCTAACTTAATCATAAATTGTTTTTATATATTTTAATAACAATATGCAGATATAGCTATTTTGAAGATGCATTGTTTCTTGTGCTTACAAAATTTATTGTGCAGATTTCTCAAGAGAAAGTATTGTGTGTTTGTGTATATCATTAGTTGTCTAGTGATTGGAAGTATTAGTTTTAAAAAGAGAAAAATTGTATTGCTTTGGTCACAGTTTGTACTCTAGTCTTTAATGGCGATTCCTTCTAAATTTTTTAATTGTTTCTACTGGAATACACAAAATAGTAAACTGATATTATGGGAAAATGTTACTAGCTAGTTAGATAATTCCTAGTACATTTGAAAATCACAACCACCACATATTTAATTGTTTTATTTCAATTTTCAGATATTGAATAAAGGTCAGCAACTAAGATTTTTTTTCAAAGGATTACTTAATATATACCAAATTAACATTCTTTTTTATCTGTAAAATTTTAGCTTTTCATATTTGTTACTTCATATACTTCTTTTTTATGGAGTCTGTAATAATACTTGAAATTAAAAAAATGAAAAACATGTTTATTAGAAGCTAACTTTTTAATAAAATCACATAATTGGTACAAACTGAAGAGCAAGATTCTTACATTTCTCTTCCCTGGGTCCATGTAAGAGTCTGTGAATGCAACAGAAAAATAGACTGGCATCATTTCAGTTTTCTGTTTTTAATCCTATCAGTAATGGCAGCGTAACCTTGGAAATGGCCAATCTCCTTATAATTCTTTCAGCCTAATATGCAGAAGAAGGGAGAAGCTTTGATTTGATAATCCTTAGAGTACCTTCAATTTTCAAATCAAAGATTCCTTGACAATCTATTCAGTTGTGCGTGTCTGCCCCACGTGCATGTTTGTATGTGTGAGAGTCTACACTTCTGTGCATAAGTATATGCAATAAAATAACAGATTGTAGCGCAAAAAAAAAAACTTTACTTGAAATTGTTTCTATTATCCCTGTTTATATGTAAGCACTTATAATAATTGTATGGCAAAGTGGTTACAGGGAAAGAAGAGACTATAATTTTGGAGACAGAGATATAAACTTACTGCAAATATCTTACACTAATGGTTGACACTGTATAGGTACCTTACTGTGTTGCATCACTAAATATCACAGAAATCCCAAGAGGAAAGTTGCCTGATCCACATTTTACAGATGAGCAAACTGAGTTCCAGAGACATCAAGTAACTTGACCAATGACAGAGAGGAACTGAGGAAGGGAACAAAGTGTGTTGGAAAAGAGAGGTATTATGAGAAAGTCAGAGAGGCGATAAGGAAATAAAAGGAAACAAGTCAGAGAAACCTGATTAAGTTTTCACTTAAAATCTGATTAGTTGGAAAACTTAACTCATTGAAAGTAAAGTGCTTCTGTGGTCCACAATTTTCCCAATGCTAAAAGAAAAGCAGTCATATGTGGTCAGTACATAATAATGGAAAGAAAACAGGACTAGGGAGAGAGAGAGAGAAAAAAAAAGAGAGAGACACTTGTTCTGGCTCTGGCTCTGTACTCATTAATAGCATTCATTATTTATTAAGTTTTAATATGCCCATATTCTTTTTTTTATATTTTATTTTATTTTATTTTATTTTGAGGTGAAGTCTTGCTCTGTTGCCCAGGCTGGAGTGCAGTGGTGTGATCTCATCTCACTGCAAGCTCCGCCTCCTGGATTCACACCATTCTCCAGCCTCAGCCTCCCGAGTAACTGGGACTACAGGCACCCGCCACCACTCCCGCCTAATTTTTGTATTTTTGGTAGAGATGGGGTTTCACCATGTTGGTCAGGCTGGTATCAAACACCTGACCTCAGGCGATCTGCCCACCTCAGCCTCCCAAAGTGCTGGGATTACAGGTGTGAACCACTGCACCTGGCCCTATTGTTAAATACTAGCTAATTGGAGCTAACTAGTTCCATATTGTTAAATACTAGCTAATTTAACCCCAGTAACAACCATTTGATATAGAAACAATTGTCATCATCTTTTCTTTACATGTAAGGAAACTAAGTATAGAGATTTCTGGTAATTTGCTCATGGTTACACTGCCAACAGAAAATGAAGCTGGGATGAGAATTCTGGCATTTTCTCACTATAACTGCACTGTGCAATATGGCAGCCACTAGCCTCATATGCCTACTGAGCACTTAAAATAAGGATAATCCTAATTAAGATATGCTCTAACTGTAAACACTGAATTTTGAATACTTCCTATCAAAACAAAAAGTTTAACTATGGATTACATACTGAAACAATCATGTTTTATATAAGTTGGGTTAAATATGACGTATTATCAAAATTAATTACATATGCTTACTCTTTTCATTTTGGAAAATGTGGCTACTTTAATTTAAAATTTTAAAATTAAATCTGTGGCTCATATTCTATTTAGTTTGGACTATGCTGCTCTAGAGCATGGTTAAAAGTGTTTTTAATTAAAATACAATATTCCTTCCTGTTATCTGTAGCAGAATAAATCTATGTTTCTGTTATTGTTTTAGTCTATTCAGTAAATTCTCATATACCCTTGGTAGAAGTGAGATGCTGTACACTTTTAACTACGTAAATGTAAGGCAAATGGGCCCCCTTTGAGCTAGAGCTTGCCTAAAAATGGAATGGGTTAGCTAAAATTTCTTAGTTGAGATATTGACTTAGCAACTAGATGGAGAGCAACTCAATTTTCATAAGGATCTCAGGGCATTCTGGAGTGGGGGTAGGAAGCAATATCTCAACTTCAGTACTCCAGGCATATAAGTTAGAGAATTAGTTAGGTGTAAAACAAAGCGGTTTAGATTATGGCCAGTAGTAGAGGGAGTAGTTAGTCCTGGAAATTAAATGACCTTGAGGACTAGAAATCTAGACTCACAAAAAGGACTAAGATGTTGTGTAAGATGTTTGCTTTTGGCATAATCTGTTGCTGAAACCAAATATCCTTTCAAGATATAGCCAACTTTGGAGATGCTGGGAGACAATGAATGAGAGGGTAAATATGAGTAGACAGAATTGTGATTTTGGTCCCCAGTGTGGAAACAAATATCAGCCGGGAGACAGAGGAGAAAGGCATCCACATACTAAGCATTTGTCTTACACTTGTTCCTCAACTGCAGTATTAATGTGAGTCAAGAAGAAGCAAGGGCAGTAGTTAACTGATCAGATTTGAATGCTTTCTCTGCTCTATTTTTGGATTCAGTCTTCATGGCTTCTGGTAATTTTTGCAAGGGAGCCCTCAGCGGGTATTTTGATCACCTGCTGTCTATCCTCTTGGTGAAGGAGGGATTCCCCTCACCTTAGTACAATATGGCTGAAAATTGAATATCTGGCCCCAGACAGATGAGATAGACAGCCATTTATCAGTCAAATATACTCATAGCCCAGGAAAGGAGGACACCTCACACCACGAAGAACCACATTGGGATTACACTTGGGAACAGTATAAAAAAACAGCAACTATGAGGGGCAGGTTTGGTAGTTACACAAGAATGAGATATCCCCTGGTTTCTATGGGAGGATGTGATTGATTTCAATGATTTCTTGTGTTGGTAGGGAAGTAAAACTGAGTAGGTTGAGGACTGGATGGACTGTAGTTTGTCCATCTGATAAAGAAACTGGCTGTTCGGGTGGGAATCTTATCTGGGCAGAGCAGAAGTCACAGTTAGGCCTTCAGGGCCCAGCGAGACTCAAAGATGTCAGAACAGCACATGACATTTAGGCTTTAAACACTACCAAAAACTTTTGGACTTCTATGACTGACCAGGTGAGTACACGAGCAATTAATTGGAAAATGTATGAGGGGACTGTATTTATAAACTTGAGCATAAATACAGAGATGGTGTATTAATCCATTTTCACGCTGCTATTAGGATATACCTGAGACTGGGTAATTAATAAAGGAAAGAGGTTTAATTGACTCACAGGTCCACAGGTCTGGGGAGGCCTCAGGAAACTTACAATCATGGCAGAAGGGGAAACAACCCATCCTTCTTCACATAGCAACAGCAAGGAGAAGTGCCAAACAAAGAGGCAGGAAAAACCCATTATAAAATCATCAGATCTTGTGAGAACTCACTCACTATCATGAGAACAGCATGGAGGTAACTGCTCCCACTATTCAATTACCTCCCACTGGACACCTCCCATGACATATGAGGATTATGGGAACTACAATTCAAGATGAGATTTGGGTGAGGACACAGCCAAACCATATCAGATGGTTTCCTCTTAGTATATGTAGCCTTTTGGTTCTGCTGACTTCCCTGTAGGGTAGTCAAAGCAGGTATTTTTTATTGCTATTTACAAGTGAAAGACTGAATAATAACAGGCAGGCAGGTTTAGAACTCATCCTTCCTGACTCCTAGTCAATTGATTTTTCTTTACACTGCTGTTTAGAAGACTGTGTCACTTGTTTGTATAGAGTCAACCACATGTTTAACCTCCAGACCAATAAAACTGAGTGACAATAAATCACAGTTTATTTTGGTAGTATATGTTGAGTTTAGGAGAGTTCTAAAAAGAAACCAACAGGAAACTTGAGTTTCTCTGCTGTTATAATCTGAATGTTTGTGTTCCTCTAAAATTCATATGTTGAAACTTAATCACCAAGATGTTGGTATTAGGAGGTGGGGCATTTGAAAGATGATTAGGTCATAAGGATGAGACTCTCAGGAATGAGGTTAGTACCCTTATGAAAGAGGCCTTCAGGAGCTGCCTTGCCCCTTCTGCCATGTGAGAACACAGCAAGAAGGCAACATTTATGAATCAGGAAATGGACCCTCACCAAATATTGAATATGCTGACACTTTATTTTGGATTTCCCAACCTCTAGAACTGTGAGAAATAAATTTCTGTTTATAAACCATCCAGTCTATAGCATTTTGTTATAGCAGCTTGATTGGACTAAGGAACCTGAAGAGAATGGCTTACTCTACTCCGTAACTTCACATCAAATATGACTCATTCACTACCCATCTTATTCCAACGACCTTTCTAATCTTGATGAATTAATAAGAATGAAAATGAAAGTGACAGCAGCTGAGAGCTGTCTGAAGGGATGTTTTATGTCATTATGGCTCCAACAAAAGTACCATAACTGTCATTAGCATTAGGTGGTAGCCCCCAGGGAGCAAATCCACTACCTGAAATGTTTCTTCCATTCTATCGAATTGTTTAAGAATTCAGTTCAGAGTCTAACGTCATTTCTATGACAAAAGAGCTTAGGAACTGTATGACAAAATATCCTAAAATGATATTTTTGTTGTTATAAACTAATGGATATATTTAATGGCTTATCTAGCATGTACACTTCGTCTAATAACATTGCAAAAATATTAATAAAATTAGGTTGCCTTTGTCTGATTTGTTTCCACCGAAATATCATAGCTAATGTGAGAAAACATTTTTTCCTCTGATCATTTAAAATTAACATTTTTTCTTTCTAATTATATTGGCTGATTTTTTCCAAATGGCTCTTATGGATTTCTATTTAATGTCTCACGCTTTCCTACTGTAGTTGGTTAAGCAGGCATTGTTATCCTAGTTTTCTCATTGAGGTAAGGGGGTATCAGAGAAGTTGAAATAATTCAAATATTTGGCACAGCTGTAGGAGTGAAGAAAAGTGGTAAACACCTGAGTCTGTCTCTTGGGTCAGTAATCTCTCCTCTACTCTAGTAAAATTCAATGTCTTGCTCCATAAACCCTTGCTCTCTTCTTATAACTCCAAACACTCCATAGCAATGGGTTGTGGGCATTTGAAAAATTTCAACTTGCTAACAAATGGCCATTTGCTGAGTCCTAAATTTATGGTAGGCACAGTGCCAAGCACATTAGATGCATAATTAATGCTCAAGGCACCCTATATTACAGATGTCTTCATCTCATTTTACAGATAAGGACAATTGGCTTTTGAAGAAGTTAAATACCTAGCCCAAAGCCACATAGCTACTCTCAAATGAACACCAGGAAAATTTTATCCTCCCTAATACATGCCAGAAATTTGGGAAAGGAAGACGAAGAATTTATTCTACTCATCAAGAGTGAGGTGTTAAATATGCATCACTTTTTCATATTTGAAAAAAAGAAATTAATGGAGAAGGAGGCAGAAGGATGCCTGAGAATCAAGGTAGCATTGTTTATTCCCTCAACTTTTCAAATGGGCTGTTAGTTCATTGAGTGGCAAAGCCATGCCTGATTTATCTTTTAGTTCCAATTGGTCTGATAATTTGAGAACAGTAGAAGCTCATTACATATTTGTGGAAAGAATATTTTAGAAGCAGAATTTTGAAAAACTTGTGTATGTGTAACTGTCCCCTTCAGGGATCTGCTTGTATTTTCTTGGCTCTCCATTGCTCCTGTACACAACCTTGCCTTCATATTACAGACTTCTGCTGCTCCCTGCCTTAAGGCTTTTTCCTGGAACAAGAGCAGGCATGTCCCTTGTGCAAGGCAGGATGAGAACGCTGGAGAGTTATTCTTCCAGAGTAATGACAGGTGGCAGTCATTGGAAAAGTAACCCACTGTCTTAATCCTTGGGTGGGAAAAGTCTGAGGAATATTCTAGTATTACTTCGAGGTCCTCAGTTGGATTAAGTCCCTACTGCCCCTCTGGGATACCTGCTCATTTACAACCCTGTTTTGTCACCCTTTTCTTCTCTGTCTCAACTCTGCAATCTACCTGTGTGTTCTGAGATCACCTCCCAAATAAAATCCTTGCACTAAAATTCAGGGTTTGCTTCTGGGGAAACCCCCAAAAGCTATCTTCCTCAAAGTTTCAAAATAAGCCATTCAGAAGGCTGTGTGTAATAGATAATAATAGCTAGCACTTATTAGTGAACATTTACTATTTGCAAGATACAACTTTTCATGTCTCACAATTCTAATAAGGAGGTAATAGTAATTGTTAGAGATAATAGTAATTATTGCTATTTTACAGATGAGAATACTAAGGCACAAGTTGATTAAGCAGTGTGCTCAGACATCACAGATGATCAACATTGAGAAAAGGTCTTGCTCTAATTATGATTAAAATAATTGATTTACCATCAGAATGCTTGTTGAATATGATACTTTGGAAAGTTGAGTATATTATTTTGCTTAAGTAATGCAAATGTGTGCATTTATTATTCAGTATATGTGATCACAACATTTATAACAAAAGCAACTTGTGTATAGGGATGCTGCCAAATATCTGGCAAACTTGGACTGTGAAGAGCTAGTTTGTGTAAATTTTGGCTTTCAATAAAGCACAAGGACATGTATTAACAGAGTTGATTCCTTCTGACTTGATACCCCGTAGTATTTCAGTTATATAATTAATCAGGTTTTTCTTTTCTTCCCTCTACTCCTTCTGTTCTTCCTTCTCAGCTTTCCTCATTCTCTTCTTTCCACTCTATCCCTTCCCTTACTCTTCCTTCTCCTCTCTTGCTGTTTTTATAATGGTTCCAGAGAACTTCGTTTTCCTTTCTTCCTTCCCCTTCCTTCCTTCCTTCCTGCCTCCCTCCCTTCCCCCCTTCCTTCCTTCCTTCTTTCCTTCCTTTCCTTCCTCCCTCCCTTCCCCTCCCCTCCTCTCCCCTTCCTTCCTTCCTTTTCCTTTCCTTCCCTCCCTTCCTCCTTCCTTTCTTTCCTTCTTTCTTTCATTCACATTACAATGTTAGTTATTAAAATTCAACAATTAATAAGAGTTAAGGAATTACAGAAAACTAAGAAAATCATTAGATATCTACTAATCATCACTGATTCAGATTGCCAGAAGGACTGCTGTACACATTAGATTTCACAGAACGGTGTGCATGGATTGGATTTTCTCTTTTTGCCACAGTAAGCGAAAAGGAAATGCATCATTAGCTATAAGAAAATCATATAAGCACAAAATGATAAAGTAGCCAACTGTGAACAAACACTACACATTTAAAAATTACATTTTCAGAGCCAGTGGGAGAGAGGTTTTCTAAAATGCCAGCAAGTCAAATGTGAATATAAGCCAAATAAGTGTAAAAAAATGTAGGATTGGAGGTAGGAGGGGGAGTGTGAAAAGCACTCTTAAAACAGTGACTATTCCTGGACATACATTTTTTAACATTCAGATGAGTACCCTACTTAATAAAAATTATTACTTGGAAATAAGTAGTTATTTAAATACTATAAATAATTTCTGGGCAAAGAGTTTACTAAGAGGTTAATTTATTTTTAGATTTAAATAGTTCTACTTCAGAATTAAAATGTAACCCACCATCGAATTTCCATAATGTACCCTGTTCTTCAATATGAATTATTGAACTTTCCTTAAGTATATAAACATTATTACAAGTATATTTTTCACTCCATCAATACACATTCTTATGTTAATGAAACCAGTATATTTTTAATAAAATAGAATTTTGTGAGGAATTTCTTATAGCATGAAGATGTAAAATTATATAATTAAAGGTTTATGGAAACTCAAGATTAACTTGCAGCCACATATACAGTTTAAAAGAATGCCAATCTACTTCACCGTCTATCTCTCTCTATTGCTTTTTGTAGCACTAATATATAATCTTGTTACCAAAATCTTTCAGGTTTCACAATATATATACACTGATATGTCACATCTTTTGACTCCTAGGAGATACGGAGTCGTCCTTGTGGCTTTTAAGCCTTCTTGGTTTAAATTCTTTGATGGAATAAAATGATTAATAATATATTCTCTAATTACTGAAAAGGGAACTCCTACCACATGGCCAGTTGTGTTTGGTGTCCCTGAAACCCTAATTGGGAGATTGACTGGAAGATTCCTAGTTGAGGTATGGCTTGAAAATAGCTAATAAACATTTGTAACCCACGTTGAACATACACATTAAGGAACATATTGCATAATACACATCTGAAGGAAAACAGTTTGTACTTTTTATGTAGAGATATGCTTTACGAAGTCTACTATGTTTTCAGTTTGCGTGGTCTGATTTATCCTCATCTTTCTAGAAAGAAATTTCCTCTTAAGACACTTAGTAATTTTTACCTGATGTTATATTTATATTGTATATATAAATGTATATAATTCTCTACCAGACAAAATATGCCCTTGTATATATTACAGTAAATTAGCACAGTATTCTGAAAATGTTAGATACAATTAATGCATGTTGAAATAATGAATAAGAAAAAGATTTGATGAATGGGTTACCTGACTCAGAGCAGGCAGACCGGGAACATAGTTTTACTTTGCCACTCTGTTTTTGTTTTTGTTTTTGTTTTTGTTTGTTTTGACTGATGGCAAGTCCCCACATTTTTCTGCACTAGAGTTCCATTATTTCCAAAATAAAGGTCTGGGACTAGATACCCCAAAGGCCCCTTTTAGTGATGACTTCCTATGAATTTATGAGAGGGGGAAAGCAGAGTAATGAAAGTGCAGGGAAGAAAAGAAGAAAAGAGGTTATGATTACAAGCATTTTGATAAACAAATGTTGCCTCTCATTAGATTTCACTAGAATAAACTTCATTTTCACTGAGATAGTAAACATCGTGACACAGAAAATTATGTTGACAGATTTAATGCAGTTTTTACTTATTTTAAGATTATTTCTGATTATAAAATTAAGATTATTTTCTGATATATGTGTGTATTCAATATATCTTAAATATGGAGACAAAAAGAACAAAGAAGGAAATAGATTATTCATAATTTCACCACCAGAGAGAATACCTGTTAATATTTTAGAGATTCTATCATCTTAGTATATTTCTATATCCTTTTAAAAGTCAACATCCATGGTCTATCCATTTATGTATATATTTATTTACCCATCTATTTTCCTATCAATAAAGATAAATATGTTATTTATAGACGTGCACAATACAATATCTCATCTATTCATTTAAATCTATCCCAATTTTCTAATCTCAGTTAAATGACTCTGAAGACATTATTTTAATAGCCATTGTGATGACTAAAATTATCTGTTTGGCCACTTTGAATTTCTCCTCTTTCCTTCTTTTGGTAATAGATATTTTCTTTCTTTATGATGAATTTGTTCCAAGTAGTTCAGACCCAATGCCATAAGTCTGGGCACATGACTAAGCCATGGCCAGTCAGAACAGTACATTCCTGGCTGCAGTAGTTTAAGAGAAAGCAAATAAAACCAAAACAACTAGTATGGATGAATGCTTCTATGGTGTTTTGGTGAAACCACTGAAAGATAGGTACCACTATTCCCTTGGAATGAGTAGTTATAAGATTGATGTAATCCTATTTGCCAAAGAAAAAAGTCCACACAGAAAATAACAGTGCTGAGGGAATAAGACCAGTAAGACTTTGGAAAATATCTTCTGATTCTCTGGTTCAGTCAATGCCTGAAACTAGTATAATTATGAACTTCCTATTATGAGTTGATGGACTCCCCCACCACCTCCTTTGTTCAATGAGTTAGGTGTTCATGCCTTACAAAAGAAACTGTCCTAACTAGTACATTTAGATAAGTGGCATATGAAATCTAACATATTTTTCCTGTTTATAGTATTGGATGTATCCATCTTTCTTCTATAATAATATAACAATGCATTTTTATAATTTAGTCTTTGCCTATATATCTGAAGAATGAAGTAGGACAGTACAGGGATAGTCTCCTGAAAACGAAATTTACAGAATAAAGTGTGTGTGTGTGTGTGTGTGTGTGTGTGTGTGTGTTTATTCTATGTCTGTTATCAAAATGCTACTCAGGGACAGGCGCAGTGGCTCACACCTGTAATCCCAGCACTTTGGGAGGCCAAGGCAGTGCAACAGCTTTAGACTCTATAATCCCAACTTTTTAAAAAGACATCAAATCTAGTTTTTGTTTTTCCTAAAGTAAACCTCGAGTATCTGTGGCCTGGCTTGGTGGCTCATGCCTGTAATCCCAGCACTTTGGGAGGCCAAGGTGGGCAGATCACCTGAGGTCAGGAGTTTGAGACCAGCCTGGACAACATGGTGAAACCCCATCTCTACTAAAAATACAAAAATTAGCCCAGCCTAGTAGCTCATGCCTGTAATCCCAGCCACTCGGGTGGCTGAGGCAGGAGAATAACTTGAACCCAGGGGGATGGAGGTTGCGGTGAGCCAAGATGGCACCCCTGCACTCCAGACTGAGAGACAGAGCGAGACTCCGTCTCAAAACAAACAAACAAACAAAAGGACCAAAAAAACAAAAACAAAATGCCATTCAGATAATTGGACAGCTTGATTGTTATCAACACTAATCTTTGAGGTATATGCTTCAGGGCTAATGGCTTGCAGCATGAAGCACCTCAAGTTTCATTATCTATTATACATTAAATTAATTGGGTGGTGCTGAATCTTCCTTTGTCTGGCAATCCTGTGGTTTTCAGGCTCACTCCGTCATCATACAAAGCCATATAGCTGACAATTAAGTATCCCTCCCTTCTCTAGCTTGTTTGGTGGGGACATGGAAGCATCAAAGTCAGGAGGGACACACAAATGGCTACTTCTCTCTTTCTCCACCTTGATATTTAACCTTTTTTCTCTCTCACTTTACAAATATAATTTTCTCTCATCTAAATATCACTCCCTCCCTCCCTCAAGGTGAACTGGGAACAGGAAGAAGAAATTCAAGAAGGGAAGGAAAGTTTTTATAATACTGCTACTTTTGTGAATAGACCTTGAATTATCTAGGGCCGGGAGTTTAAACACTCTTGAGAACTGTTGTGTTCTTTGAACTCCTCACCAACAGGAATCCCTCCACTCTTGCTCATCTCTCCTTTAGTTACACTGACAATGGCAAATACTCTCTGCTACCACTGGTTGCTTGTTCCTGTCACAGCCTCTATTACTCTGTTGAGATAGTGTCTTCTGCTAAAAAGAATGTTACTGTAACATATTAGATAGTACATGATTGGTAAATAGTGGAATGATATCAGTATAACAGAAGAAGTTTCAGAAAGTCATATGTGAGTTTGTTTTTCGGCATATGTATATTTTCAGCCACCAGTATCAGCAGTTGAATGCAAAGTACACTAACAGAGTTAATCACAGCAAACTACTGAAGTATGCAGTTGCAGATATGATACCCAATCAATGCATGTTCTCCTTCTTGGCCTAGCTTGGCCATATTCTCTGTCTGGGAAATGCTTATTGCATTATTATCTCTATTCTGTGTTCGTTTCGCCCTTCTCTCCATAATTTCTCAGTCTCAAGCCTTCCTATGTGCCCTACCATTGTATTCCCTTTGTCTTAAAGTTAAAACCCTTCATTTACTATTGTATTTATTTATTCAGAATTTAACATGTGCTTTTACATGTTAGAATTATCCAGTTCCTTTGCAATTACGTGTGTGTGTGTGTGTGTGTGTGTGTGTGTGTGTGTGTGTGTGTATTTCTATTCTTTTTTTAGTAATAAGATTACAAAGGTTGCCTGGGTTTTGTCATCTCTCTCTAACCTTTTTATCCCATAAACTCAGGTTATTATTATTATTTTATTTTTTCTTTTAAGATGGAGTCTCGCTATGTCACCAGGCTGGAGTGCAGTGGCTCAATCTCGGCTCACTGCAACTTCTGCCTCCTGTGTTTAGTTGATTCTCCTGCCTCAGCCTTGTGAGTAGCTGGGATAACAGGCATGCTCCACCATGCCCAGCTAATTTTTGTATTTTTAGTAGAGACAGAGTTTCATCATGTTGACCAGGATGGTCTCGATCTCCTGAACTCGTGATCTGCCTGCCTTGGCCTCCCGAAGTGCTGGGATTACAGGCATGAGCCACTGCGCCCGGTCAAGCTCAGGTTATTTTTGCAGGTCATTCAGGATGACATATTTTATTACTACAAATGCCTGTCCCTTTATCTTCTCTCTTATGAGGCCTGCTGCACCTTCCAGGTGACCCTTTTTGACAGCAGAACCTAAGACAGGTTAATGTTGATTCTCTTTTTCTCCAACATTTTATCCATAGGAGTGGTGATGGTATTCTTTTATCCACTTTGAGAGAAACTTTGAGAATGTGAACAGCCACAAATTTAGAAGTTTCTTTTTTGCTTTGCTATATACATGGACAATAATCCTGTACCTTGCCTGTGATCTTCCAGGTAGGTGGCAGACACAAGTCCGCTGTGTTTCCCTGTGGGGATGCATATTAAGCATCTAAGTGGTATCCTTAAGGTCTCTCTGTTTACATGGAGTTAGAAAGTAGCACAACTGACACATCCCAGTTGGGGATATATATCTCCCTGCACAGCTCTCTCCAATGAATGTTCCTCAACACTCCTGTTTTGTTTTGTTTTTCTCTATGATCATCTGACACTTTTATATTCTTATTGTGGCATGGAATTTAAAAGCTTTTTAATCTATTATTGACAATGTACTTTTTAACTTCTATACCACCTTTGATATTGATTATTTTTCTTTTTTTGAGATGAAGTCTTACTCTGTTGTCCAGGCTGGAGTGCAGTGGCATGATCTCGGCTCACTGCAACCTCCGCCTCCTGGGTTCAAATGATTTTCCTGCCTCAGCCACCCTAGTAGCTGGGATTGCAGGCATATGCCACCATGCCTGGCTAATGTTTGCATTTTTAGTAGAGACAGGGTTTCACCGTGTTGGCCAGGCTGGTCTCGAACTCCTGACCTCAGGTGATCTGCCCACTTTGGCCTCCCAAAGTGCTGGGATTACTGGCATGAGGCACCACATCCAGCATGGATATTGCTGACTCTTATGTGTTCTGGAACTTTCATTCTAAGTTCCTTTTTACATATATCTCTATGTATACACTTATCTATAACTATTTTGAACCATATTGCAGACAAGTTGGTAAATTGGTATATTTCATTTACATCAAGAAACATGTAAAGCCTGTATTTTCTTCCATTTAAGATTGCTTTTTAAGATATGAAGTGATTCAAGTTAAACGGTCAGGCTTTTAATTTATTTGAAAAAGTGTTATTGCTCTGAAAGCAAATGGAGATACCTTAAGTGACTCCATGAGCTATGAACATGTGGCTCAGTGTTCTACAGTTGGCTATAAAAGGAGGCATCACATGCTTCAGAGTATATATGCTTCTTGATTACTTTGGTCAGAATAAATAAGAGCTGCTAGTAACCATGGACTGTCTTTCTAAATATTTACCATGTGATTTTTGTCTCACATTTTTCTCTTTGCTGGGGCATACTTCTCCTGGAACTCATGGTTTCAGCTCATCACTTTCAGTTTCCAAAGGAATACATAACAAAAAGTACCAATGATAGCAGCATATGAACCCTGGGTAGATTCTGAATCATTCCCTTGAAATATAAATAATACCAATATTCAGAGATACTCTTCTGATTTAAGGTTTCTTTATCCACCTGTTAAAGAATAATTTTTTAAAAAGCATAAAATTATGACTCTCATAGAGATATAAAATGATCACATGTCAAAGATTTTATTTGACTCATTAATTAATGAAAAAAGCAGTGAGATGTGACAAATGGTTTGTAAGATAAATCAAAAGCAGCACATTTATAGTCAGATGCTAAAACACATTTACAAATGGATGCAAACTGGCAAAACTCTTGAATGTCTACAGGGCCATAATCAATTGCATTCAATGATATAATTTGCAGTTTTATGAACAGGAATTATTTACGTCAGTATTACTGCACTGTAAACAAATTTCTATCTCTATAGAGTAGTAGAATAGCCTAGTCAAAGACAAAGAGAAAGACAACCCTGATAAATGAGCCAGCCAAGACACGAACCAAATTTAAAAGCCTTTTGCAAATTTCTTTAGGGAAGCATATCTCAAATCCTTCTACGTACTACTTCATATATTAAGTGGAAATGCTAAATGCTTAACATCCTACATATACACTGTTAGTTAAAGCTTTGTGGTAAATGATCGCCATCATCGAGCATATCTGAACTGGCTACACAGTTTTGCCTCTGTAGTTGAGTTCTGATTGCCTTGTTGTCTGATCCCCAATAAAAGTTAGGGCACTTTGAGGTCAATGACTATGCTCTGTATGCATCACCTAGCCCGATCCCTGGTTCACATCAGGTACTTAGTTAATGTCCAATGAGGGCATAAGTGATTCAAGAGAAAATTATTCTAAGGTCACTCTACTAACTTAAAAGATAATTTTTTCTCCTTCTCTAGAAAAAATTAGTTATTCAAAAGCAAATACTGAAAAAAAGATCTCAAGGTGTATCATGCTTATGTATAAAACAAGTAAGTATTTGGTTTTTTATTTTTATAAATATTTTTGCTTAGGAAAATATTAGTTGGAGACAATTTTATATACTTTCAGTTCTACATCACATTATTCTAAGGCTCAAAGTATTCTTGGTCCTTAATTTGAAACATTTGGCATTTATGCTCCAAGGAGCAGCTCTGTTAATGAGAGAATATGTTTTGCATACTCCTGGTCCTGCCGGTAATGTTTTCAAACTAAAAATTAATTTTTAAACAGCAGGCTTCTGTGACCATGACACAGTTGTTAAAGTCTCTTTTCGGCACAATATCCTGCTTTCTTTAGTCTTTGTTGATGCTTTTATTTTTAAAAAGCTACATTTTTATGCTACATTGGTAACTTTTTTCCAAAATTAATATTTAATCCAAAGTATATTGGAAAATAAAATAGAAATGCATTAACATTACATAAGCCTGAAGTTAGTAGGATCTTAAATTTTTATTTAGTATGTCGGAACAAGGCACATTTTTTTTTCTGGAAACAAATAAAAAAGAGAGTAAAGGAATGTCCTAAGAACAAATAGACCAGGGCATTCTATAATATTTGAAGACAAAGGTAAGATAATAATAACAATAATAATATTAATAAATATCCATGCATTTCCACAATCAAAATAACAAAATATGTTACAAATTAGCATTTATTTTATTTTGTACATAACTTTGTGTTTTAGAGATGTTAAGATTTTCAAGGGAGAAGAATATCAAAATTATTTCTGTGAATTACCTTGAAAATATTACTCATCGAAACTATCTCTCATTTTTAGTTTTAGAATAGTAATACTTGGCTTTTAAAAGCAGCAGTAAGAACAGTTAGTTGTAGATTATGAGTCCTATTAATAATAAAGTTAGTTTGCCCGAGGCATTTGCTGGTACTTTGTTTGAAATTTGACTCTCAGTTTCCAAATTGATTCATTCCCTTTTGGAAAAAAATAGAACCACCAATTTTAGTATGCTTCTTCCAGAGAAAAATTGCTGCCTAGTTCAGTTCAAGCCAGTTCATTAAGTATCTCTTGACATTCTATTATGTATCAGACCTTTTTGAAAGTATAGGGGTACAAAAATGAATGACATTTTTAGACTAGTGGGAGAGATGAACACAAATATAACTTCGTGTTCAAGGAAGTAGGATGCTAAAGAATCACTTAAAATCTCCATAAATTCAAGAAGACCTTTTTGGAGAATGTGACCCCTTGGCTGAGGGTTGAACAATAAACAAGTTAACAAAATGGAAAGGTGAAAAAAGCTTTACAGATAGGGTGTGTGTGTGTGTGAGTGTGTGTGTGTGTGTGAAATGGTGAAGTGAAGTGTGGCAAGGAGATGTGGATGGTGAGATGGGAGTGGTGTGTTTCTAGAAACAGCTTCGGGTCCCACCTCGTTTCTCCTTTTAGGGAACTCCCACTCTACTGTGGGTATAAATATTAAAGAAGTTTTTTATTTGATAAAAGTGTGGGATACTGTCAGAATACTTAGGAAAGCCTCTTTGTTTAGCCGGGTTTAGAGTAGACTTCTGGAATTTCCTGGTAGAAGACAAAAAGAATGAGGATGCATTAGTCATAGAGAAGAAGGTGGGAGGAAAGGTTTAGTAGAGGCAGTACAGAGGCAAAACAGAACATGTGATAATGGAGGAGATGTTAGAAGTTTGCTAACAAGTTTTTGTTGGAAGAAGTTCGGTGTGCTGTGTGCCAAGAGAAATTGGCAAGACATGAGGCTGGACCTCATGGGAACATTATACACACACATACCAACACACACACACGTATACACACACACGTATACACATATGTGCATATATGACTATATATAAATCTGAAAATTAGCTTTTTAACTTTACAACAGCATTACATTAACAGAATTATTGCCAAGAGAGTACAGAGAGTTCTCATATACTGTATTTCCAATTTCCCCTTTAGTATCGTTACATGTTACATTAGTACGGTGCATCTGTTATAATTAATGAGATAATACTGATACATTATTATTAACTAAAGTCAATACTTTATTCATCTACTTAATGCCCGTTTTCTGTTCCAAGATCCCATCCAAGATACCACATGACTCTTAGCAGTCATGTCTTCTCAGGTGGTCTCAGTTGAGAGAGTTTCTTAGACTTCCCTTATCTTTTATGACCTCGGCAGTTTTGAGGAATGCTAACCAGATATTTTGTGAAATGTTCCAGATATTTTGTGGAATGAACAAATTCAAATTTG
Organism: Gorilla gorilla gorilla; assembly: GCF_029281585.2. Classification (NCBI taxonomy): domain Eukaryota; kingdom Metazoa; phylum Chordata; class Mammalia; order Primates; family Hominidae; genus Gorilla; species Gorilla gorilla. The sequence continues at coordinate 44,005,554 of NC_073227.2, read as the reverse complement.
TTTTATTTTTTTCTCATAAGTAGACTGGGTCACTATGTTTTAGAAGGAATACCAAAAAGGCAGATTTCCCTCATCATCACTTCATATCAAGAGTACGTATTACCAATTTAAGTAATCACTGTTGATATTAACCTCGATCACCTAGCTTGGGGTACTGTCTTAGATTTATCACTGGAAGATTTTTTTCCTCACTTTCTATGCCATGCTCTTTGGGAAGAAGTCACTGTGCACAGTTTGGACAAGAAGTGGGAGCTGGATCCTCCTTTTTTGAGGGAGGAATACCTGCATAAGTTACCAGGAATTCTATATAGGATATGTGTTGATTCTTTCCTCATTTAATTATTTATACAAATATGTATTCAATCAGTATAAATATTTGTATTTTCAAAATATTTTGAGTTATAACCCAATGGTATTTTCTTTTTGTTCTTCAAATTATTCCAGTTACAGCCATTAAAAGGTCTTTCATTGGCTGCCATATCCTTTTGAAATACCACCAGCATTGTTGTTTTATTATTATTATTATTACCATTTTCTATGTTTTTGGCACTACGGTTGCTGTTGGTTCATCTTGTACATCTTCCTGCCACAGTCCTACAATCAGCCATTTCCAAGAAGCTATGATTCCTTTTATTCTGGTCATTAGGTGTGCTCATTGCTACTAAGATGTGGTTGCTTCTAGGGCTTCTCAGCCGACAGAAAAAACAAATATATGCATGCATATCAGCCTAATATATCCACCTACCTACAGATATTTCTATATGCAGCCACCTATATCTAATAGGTTGGTGCAAAAGTAAATGTGAGTTTTGTCATTAAAAGTAATGATATTAAGCTCAACATGAGTCCCCACTGATGTCTTCCACTACATTCCATCATCGCATGAACATTCTAGCTTCCTATCCTTGCTTATCTGTAAACTCTTACCCCCAACAGTGAGAAATCTGGCTCCTAACATCCACAATTTATATACTTAGCTCAATTTCAGTATAAATATATTGTCATTTCAATTGTTAACCCATTCTCTCTGAAAAACTACTCTACCAGTTAGAGTACAGTGCAAACACTTCCTGTGCTTCACCCATTCAACCTCCCCACGTCCCACCAACATGAACTCCTGGCAACCAATGACCTATTTATCATCTCTACAGATTGCCCTTTCCAGAATATCACATAATTGGAATCATACATTTTGTGGCTTTTCCGGACTGGTTTATTTCACTTAACAATGTGGACTTAAGATTCATCTCTGTTTGGCCATGGCTTGATAGCTCATTTTTTAAAGTTGCTGAATATGGAGGTAAGACAGGTTTATCGATTTTGCTTATCATATTGAAGGACATTTTGGTTACTTCCATGTTTGGGAAATTATGCATAAAACTGCTGTAAACATTTGTGTGCAGGTTTTGTGTGGGCGTAAGTTTTCAAATCAGTTTGGTAAATACTATGGAGTATGATTGCTGGATTTTAGGGTAAGACTATATGTAGCTTTGTAAGAAACTCCCAAATTGTCTTTCAAAGTAGCTTTACTAGTTTTTATTCCCAGCAGCAATGAATGAGAGTTCCTATAGCTTCATATCTTCATTGGCAGTTAGTATGGTCAATTTTTAAGGTTTAGCCATTCTAATAGTTGTGTAGCGGTATCATATTCTTGTTTTAATTTACAATTTCCTGACAACGAACCATGTTGAACATTTCTGTATGCTTATTTGTCATTTGTATATCTTTGTTAGTGAGGTATCTAGTCAGATATTTTGCTTATTTTAAAATTTAGTCTTTTTCTTATTTTTATAATTTCTTTGCGTATTGTGGATGCAAATCTTTTTCAAATATGTGTTGTGAAATATCTTCTCCCAGTGTGTATTTTTATTCTAAACAGTGTGTTTTGCACGGTGGAAGTTTTCAATTTTAATAAAGTCCATCCATTTTACTTCATGGATCAGATGCCATATTTAGAAACTCATCAGCTCTGAAAAAATGTTACACATCATATGTCATCAGGGAATTACAGATAAAAATAACAATGTAATGCCACTACACACTGATTATAATGGGCAAAATTCAAATGCTGGCAAGAATGTAGAACAACTGGGACTCTCACTCATTGCTGGTAGAAATGTAAAATGGTACAGCCACCTTGGAAGACAGTTTGGCTGTTTCTTACAAAGCAAAATACACTCTTAACATGTGATCCAGCAATAGTGCCCCTTGGTATTCACCCAAAGGAGGTGAAAGCTTATGTCTACACAGAAACCTGCACACAGGTATTTATAGCAGCTTTATTAATAATTGCTGAAACTTGAAAGCAGCCAAGATGTTCTCATGTGGGTGAATGAATAAATAAAGCGTGATGCATTCATGTAAAAGAATATTACTTAAAACTAAAAGGAAATTAGCTATTAGGCCATGAAAAGACATGGAGAAAAAATGTAAAAGGAGACTTCGAAAAGTTCATGGAGTAAATGGAATTAAAAGATAAAAATAAAAATATAAGATTTATTTCTCAATGTAAGCTTCATCAAGGTCAAGATACTTTTGTAAGCAATGATACCAGCCATTTAGTTCATCCCTAAAGAACTGAGGGTCATGGGAATTTAACCATGTCAATGTTTTACATTATTAACTGGAAATAAAAGGGTGCCTTTTAGAAAATTTTCAGATTATGAAACAAAACAAAGTCAGAAGGAGACAAATCAGGACCATAAAGTGGATACCTAATGATTTCCCATCAAAACTCTTGCAAAATTGCTCTTGTTTGATGAGAGGAATGAGGAGGAGCATTGTTGTGGTAAAGGACTCTGGTGAAGGTTTTCCAGGCATTGTTCTGTTAAAGCTTTGTCTGTCTCAAAGCCCCTCCCTCATAATAAGCAGATATTATTGTTCTTGGACCTTGCAGAAATCAACAACCAAATGTTTTGAGCATCCCAAAAAACTATTGCTATGACCTTTGCTCTTGACCAATTGATTTTTGCTTTGTCTGGACCACTTCCACCCGTTGTTAGCCATTGCTTTGCTTGTGATTTGTCTTCAAGATCACACTGGTAAAGCCATGTTTTATCTCTCATTACTATTCTTTGAGGTCCTGAAGAAATGTTTCAGGAGCTTGATCTGACTTGTTTGAAATTTCCATTGAATGCTCTGCTCCTGTCTGCAGCTGATTTCAGTGCAATGGTTTTGCCAGCGATCAAGTAGAAAATTTCCTCACCTTTAATTTTTCAGTCACAATTTTGTAAGCTTAACAGATGGAGATGCCTATGGTTTTGGCTATTGTTTGTGCTGTAAATTGTTAGTTTTCTTCAAATAGAACATGAACAAGATTAATTTTTTCCTTGCAAATTGATGTGAATAGTCTACGTCTGCAATCTTATACTTCAATGTTGCTCCATCACTTCTTAGAATAAGTTATTGATCTGTAAACTTCTGATTTATTTGGGGCATTGTCTCAATAAACTTTTCATAAACCACCAATGATTTTATCACTCTTCCATCCAGGCTTCACCACAAAGTTGATGTTTGTTATTGCTTCAATATTAGCAAAATTTATGTTGCTCTGACAGGGGCTCTTTTCAAACTGATGTTTTATCCTTTGTATTTCCTCAAATTAGGTCCTGCTCAGCAATGTTATTACAAGTTAGTACAAGTTTATTTTGGTCCAAAAAAGTTGATATCCATGCAGAGTTTTTTTTTAATAATACACACTTTCCATGAATTGTTTGAAGACCCCTTGTGTATTACTAAGTAAAAGAAGTCACATACTATTTGATTCTAACCATATGGCATTCTGGGAAAGGCAAAAACCATAGATATGGTAAAAGGATCAGTAGTTGCTAGGGGATAAGGGGAGGGAAAGATGAATCATCAAAGCATACAAGATTTTTATGGCAGTGAAACTATACTGTATGATATTATAATACATATCATTATATATTTGTCAAAACTCAAAGAATGTACAACACCAATGTACAACACCTAATGTAATACCATGAACTTTGGGTGATATTGTTAATGTAGGGTCATTAATTGCAACAAGTATACCACTCTGGAGGGGAATGCTGATAATGAATGATTGATTCTATATTTTTATTATATATAGAAATATTCAAGTTATCTATTACTCCCATGTGAATTTAGTAGAGTGTTTCTTTTAAGAAATTGGTCCATTCTATTTAAGTTACCTAATTTTTGGGCACAAAGTTGTTCATAGTATTTTCTTATTATTTTTTAATGTCACTGAGATATATAGTGATGATTCTTCTTTCATTTTTGATATTAGTAATTTTGTTTTTTTCTTGGTTAGCTTTACTAGAATGTTTTTAATTTTGTTGATCATTTCAAAAAGTGTACTGTTGTTTCAATTTTTCTCTATTGTTTTTGTGTTTTAAATTTCATTGATTTTTGTGCCATATTTTATTATTTATTTTCTTCTTATTACTTTAGCCGCATATTGCTGTTCTTTCTCCAGTTTCCTGAAGTACAAATGTAGGTTATAGATTTTAGATCTGTAACACTATAAATTGTCCTCCTGTATTTGTCCGTTCTCATGCTGCTATTAATAAAATACCTGAGACTGAGTAATTTATAAAGGAAAGAGGTTTAATTGACTCTTAGTTCCGCATTGCTGGGGAGTCCTCAGGAAATGGGCTAGTATAATCTGAACAACCCACTGTCTACTGGCAGGGTTACTGCCTAGTTGCACCCTCTTGCAAGGCAGCCTCAGCTGCCCTACTACAATGCTATCCAGGAGCCACCACTATATCTCTGTCTCTAGCAGACCCTGCTTCACACTGGGTGCTTTTTTTCAGATGAAACTTGTATTAGTCTGTTTTCACAATGTTGATAAAGACATACTTGATCCTGGGTAATTTATACAGGAAAACGGGTTTAATAGACTTACAGTTCCACTTTGCTGGGGAAGCCTCACAATCATGGTGGAAGGCAATGAGAAGTAAGTCAAGTCTTACATGGATGGTATTAGGCAAAAAGAGAGATTGGATAGGGAAACTCCCCTTTATTATACTGACAAATCTCATGAGACTTATTTACTATCAGGAACAGCATGGGAAAGACTACCCCCATGATTCAATTACATCCCATTGGGTCCCTCCCACAACATGTGGGGATTCAAGGTGAGATTTAGATGGGGACAGAGCCAAACCATATTATTTCACCCCTGGCCCCTCCCAAGTCTCATGTCCTCACATTTCTGAACCAATAATGCCTTCCCAACTGTCCCCCAAAGTCTTAACTAATTTTAGCATTAACTCAAAAGTCCACAGTCCAACATCTCATCTGAGACAAGGCAAGTCCCTTCCACCTATAAGCCTGTAAAATCAAAAGCAAGTTAGTTACATCCTAGATACAATGGGGGTACAGGCATTGGGTAAATACAGCCATTCCAAAAATATGTTGGAATTCAAAATAAGATGTGGGTGGGGACACAGCCAAACCATATCAAACCTCGGCCTACCTGCATCTGGCCACAGCTTTCACCTGCCTGCAGCCTTCCTCCACCACCCCCCACCATGCATGTGTGTGTAAATCCCTGCCACCCTGCAAGTGTGCCTGCAAACACCCACTGCCCCACTGGTGCACAAAGTGTTATGGACCCCCAGCCTCCTCACTGCAGTGCTTTTGCTGGCAGCCCCTGTCTGAGTGTTGTTGCTAGTATACTGGCAATACCTTGGCCTCTCCAGTGCAGCAGGTGCTTGACCTCAAAGGACAAGAGAAGAAAACTGTGGGCCTCATCCCACCACCCTAGGGTGAACACATAACCCAGGACTGATGAGTTGAGATTGGCCCTGAAAGCATCTAGAAAAAAATGCCAACTGACTGAACTCAACTTATGCCACAATCAAACCCTCAAGGGTATTGAAGAAAATAAAAGCAAAAAGCTCTATCCAGAAGACAGAAAGTTCAAAGATAACAGGAACATCAGCATACACAGAGGAGAAAAACTAGTAGAAGTATCTGGTAATTCTAAAAGCCAGAGTGTCTTCTTATCTCAAAACAACTGTAATGGTTCCCCAGCAATAGATCCTAACCAGATAGAAATGGCTGAAATGAAAGACATAGAATGCATAATCTGGATGGCAAGGAAACTCAATCAGATACAGAAGGTTGAAACCCAATCTAAGGAAAGCAGTATATTGATCCAAAAGTTGAAAGACAAAATAGCCATTTAAAGAAAGCACCAAAATGAACTTCTAAAGATGAAAAATTTACTACAGGAATTTCATAATGCCATTGGAAGCATTGATAACAGAATAGACCAAACTGAAGAATTTCAGAGCATGAAGACTCCTTCTTCAAATCATACAGAAAGACAAAAAAGGAAAAAAAAATTAAAAATGGGCAAACCTCCAAGAAATATGGGATTGTGTCAAGAGACTAAATCTACTACCCTTTAGAATTCCCGAAAATATAAGAGAGAAAGCAAGCAACTTGGAAAACATATTTGGGGATATTGTTCACAAAAGTTTCCCTAATCTTGCTAGAAAGATTGACATGCAAATTCAGGAAATTCAGAGAACCCCTGTGAAAAGCTATATAAGAAGACCATCCCCAAAACACATAGTTATCAGATTCTCCAAGGTCAACACAAAAGAAAACATCCTAAAGGCAGCTAGAGAGAAGGAGCAGGTTACGTACAAAAGAAAGACCATCAGGCTAACAGCAGAACTTTCAGCTGAAACCTTACAAGCCAGAAGAGATTGGGGATCTATTTTTGGCAACCTTTACAAAAAGAAATTCCAATTAAGAATTTTTTATCCAGCCAGGCTAACCTTCATAAGCAGAGGAGAAATAAAATCCTTTTCAGACAGGTAAACACTAAAGGAATTTGTTACCACCAGATTTGCCTAGAAAGAGATCCTTAAGGGAGTACTAAATACGAAAACAAAAGAACAATACCTGCTACCACAAAACACATTTAAATTTAGTGAATTTGCCAGGTGCGGTGGCTCACACCTGTAAACCCAGCACTTTCGGAGGCCAAGGTGGGTGGATCATGAGGTCAAGAGATGGAGACCCTCCTGGGCAACATGCTAAAACCCTGTGTCTACTAAAAAGAATTAAAAAATTAGCTGGGCATGGTGGCATCTGCCTGTAGTCCCAGCTACTTGGGAGGCTGAGGCAGGAGAATCACTTGAACCCAGGAGGCAAAGGTTGCAGTGAGCCAAGATCACGCCACTACACTCCAGCCTGGAGACTGAGCAAGACTCCATCTCAAAATAAATACATAAATAAATAAAGTAAGTGCATATATGTACTTAACTATGTATTAAACTATAAAGCAACTATGCAATCAAGTATACATAACAAATAGCTAACAACACAATGACAGGATCAGATCTCACATATCAATACTGACTGAGAATGTAAATGGACTTCACACCATACTTAAAAGGCACAGTGGCAAGACCTAATTGTTTGCTGTCTTCAAGAGACCCATCTCACATGCAATGACAAGCAGAGGCTTAAAGTAAAGGGATGAAGAAAGATCTGTCAAGCAGAAAGAAAACAAAACAGCAGGTATTGCTTTGCTTATTTCTGACCAATCACTGTAAATCAACAATGACCAAAAGGACAAAAAAGGGCATTACATAATGGTAAAGAATTCAATTCAATAACAAGACTTAACTATACTAAATATATAAGCACCCAACATGGAAGCACCCAGATTTACAAAACAACTTCTTAGAGACCTACAAAGAGAGTTTGGCAGCCACACAATAATAGTGGAGGACTGCAACACCCCACTGAAAGTGTTTGACAGATCACTAAGACATGAAACTAACAAAGATAGGAGCTAATCTCAGCAGTTGATAAAATGCATCAAACAGAAATCTAGAGAATATTCCACCTAATAACAACAGAATATACATTATTCTCATCTTCACATAGCACATACTCTAAGATGAACCATATGCTCAGCCATAAAGCAATCCTCAACAAATTAAAAATAACTTAAATCATACCAACCAAATTCTTGGACCACAGCACAATAAAAAAAGAAATCAATGTTAAGAAAATTGCTCAAAACTATACAATTACATGGAAATTAAACAACCTGCTACTGAAAGACATTTGGGTGAAAAATGAAATTAAGGCAGGAAGAACAAAAATTTGTAACAAATGAAACGAAGATATAATATACCAGAATCTCTGGGACACTGCTACAGCAGTGTTAAGAGGAAAGTTTATAGCACTGCATGAATAACTTAGATCTCAAATTAGTAATCTAACATCACACCTACAGGAACTAGAAAAACAAGAGTAAACCAACTGCAAAGCTAACAGGAGAAAAGAAATAACCAGAATACCTAGGGATACAACTAACCAGAGAGGTGAAAGATCTCTACAATGAGAATTACAAAATGCTACTCAAAGAAATCAGAGATCACACAAAAAAATCAAAACAACATTCCATGCTCATGGATAGGAAGGATTAATATTGTTAAATTGGCCATACTACCCAAAGCAACGTACACATTCAATGCTATTCCTATAAAACTACCAATATCATTTTTTCACAGATTTAGAAAAAAACTATTTTAAAATTCATATGTAACCAAAAAAAAAGTGCTCAAATAGCCAAAGCAATCCTGTACAAAAATAACAAAGGTGGAGGTACCATACTATCTGATTTTAAACTATACTACAAGGATACAGTAACCAAAATATCATAATACTGGTACAAAACCAGAAATGCAGTCCAATGTAACAGGTTAGAGGACTCAGAAATAAAGCTGCACTCCTACAACCATCTAATCTTCAGCAAAGTCAACAATAATGAGCAATGGGGAAAGGGCTCCCTATTCAATAAAAGTGCTGGAATAACTGATGAGCCTATGAAGGAGATGGAAACTGGACCACTTCCTTTCACTACATACAAAAATCACCTCGAGATGGATTAAAGACTTACACATTAGTCCTAAAACAATAAAAACATAGAAGAAAATCTAGGAAATGCCATTCTGGATACAGGCCTTGGCAAAGATTTCAGATGAAGTCTCCAACAGCAATTGCAACAAAAACAAAAATAGACAAGTGGAATCTGATTAAACTGAAGAGCTTCTGCACAGCAAAAGAACCTATCAACAGAGCAGACAACCTACACAATGGGAGAAAATATACACAAACTTTATATCTGACAAAGACCTAATATCCAGGATCTATAAGGAACGTAAGTAAATCAATAAGCAAAAACCTAATAACCCCATTAAAAAATGAGCCAAAGACATGAGCACACACTTATCAAAAGAAGAAATACACACATCCAACAAGCATAGGAAAAGGGGTTATTGTCACTAATTATTAGATAAATTCAAATGAAAACCAAATGAGATACCATTTCACACCAGTCAGAATGGCTACTATGAAAAAGTCAAAAAGTTACAGATGCTAGTGAGGTTGCAGAGAAAGGGAAATGTTTACTTTTAGAGGGAATGTAAATTAGTTCAATCACTGCGGAAAGCAGTTTGGAGGTTTCTCAAAGAATTAAAATGGAACCACCATTCGGCCCAGCAGTTCCATTGCTGGGTATATAACCAAAGGAATATAAATCATTCTATCAAAAAGATCCATGCATATGTAGGTTCATCGCAGCAATATTCATAATAACAAAGACCTGGAGTCAACCTAGATGCCCATCAATGGTAGAGTGGATGAAGAAAATGTGGTATGTATACACCATGGAATACTATGCAGTCATAAAAAATACAAAATTTTGTCCTTTGCAGCAACATGGTTGAGCTAGAGGCCATTATTCTAAGTGAATTAATGCTGGAAAGATAACCAAAATACTGCATGTTCTCGCTTATAAGTGAGAGCTAAACATTGAGTACACACTGACACAAAGATGGAAACAGTAGACACTGGAGATTTCTTTTTTTTTTTTTTTTGAGATGGATTCTCGCTCTGTCACCCAGGCAGGAGTGCAGTGGTGTGATATTGACTCACTGCAAGCTCTGCCTCCCAGGTTCACACCATTCTCCTGCCTCAGCTTCCCAAGTAGCTGGGACTACGGGTGCCCACCACCACGCCCAGCTAATATTTTGTATTTTTAGTAGAGGCGGGGTTTCACCGTGTTAACCAAAATGGTCTTGATCTCCTGACCTCGTGATCTGCCTGCCTTGGCCTCCCAAAGTGCTGGGATTACAGGTGTGAGCCATCTTGCACAGCCAACACTGGAGACTTCTTAAAGAGGAGGGTGGGAATTGGGTGAGAGTCAAAAAACTACCTATCGGGTATTTTGCTCACTACCTATGTGATGAAATCATTTGGACACCAAACCCCAGCTACATGCAATTTACAAACCTGCACATGCACCCCTTTAACATAAAATAAAAATTGAGAATGCATACACATGCACCCACACATTTGTATATATAAACTCACTTCCTGCTCACATGGTTTCTGATGGGGAGTCCAAAGTGACTCTTATCTTTATTGCTCTATAGTTAAGAGTTCAGCCTATGCTCCAGCTTCTGTCATAATTTTGTTTTTGGGTGTCTTGAATATGATATTCCTAGGTGAAATTGTATTTTATTTGCATTTGTTGTGCTTGGTGTTCTCTGGGCTATTGAATCTTATTTTGTGTATGTCATTAATTTTGAAAAGTTCTTGGCCAATTATTGTTTTAAATATTTTTCCTTCTGCTCTGCTCTCTATTTTTCTTCTCCCACTATTCCAGTTATGAAAAGATCTTTTAATAATGTCTCAGAGTTCTTGGATGCTTTTGCTGTTTTTGGTTTTGGTCTTTCTTTTTGCATTTCAGTTTGGGAAGCTTCTATTAACATTAATTTGAGATTTTTTTTTGTGATGTTTTGATTATGCTAAGACCATCAAAAATACTTTTTATAACAGTGTTTTTAATATCTAGCATTTATTTTTGCATCTTAGATTTTCTGTTTCTGTGGTTTCATCACATATCTGCTCTTGTATGTGGTCCATTTTTTCCATTATATCCCTTAACACATGAAATTAGACATTGTAAATTTCTTGTCTGATGATTCCAACGTTTGTTTCATATCTGAGTCTGGTTCTGATACTTTCATTGTTTCTTGATATTGTATTTTTACCTGCCTTTTGGCATGAGACTTGTTTTTTGTTGTTGTCGTTTTTGTTTTAACTGAAAGCCAGACATGTTATCTGGCAATAGGAACTGAGATAAATTGGCTTAAACTTGAGAATTTATGTTAATGTGGTAAGAAGTTGGGTTGTGTTTAGTGTTTGCTGTAACAATAGGTACTAGAGGCTTTGAATTCCTCTTGTTTTTAGGTCTCCTCTTGACTTTGGCCTCTCCTACATGCTCCTTCTCAGTCAGAACCTGTGTCATATAGATCGTTTAGCTGTAATCCACTGTTGTTATACTAGAGTTATGTTAGTGTGGTAGTACATTAAGAAAACGGGATTATTCTATAATCTCCACTCTCCAGTAATTGAGACAAAAAGGTTAAAGGGAGCTGGAGAGAAAGGAATGCCCATCCCACATGGTCTGGGAGAAGGCCATGGTAAGATTTTTCCTTCTGAATACTAAGCTTTTGTTACGGAGAAGGCTCAGGGTACATTTCCCAGTAAATACTCTTCTTCTCCTTTAGTCAGAGCTTGGAAGTGGTCTTTCTAGAATCTTTACTGTGAGTACCTGGTTACATTTCTGTACCTTCCTATGAAAGTTTTGGGATCTACCTATTATTACTCTGGTTTTAGTTTTTAAATCTTATGCTGTTCTAGCAATGCAGCCTCTAGCAATTTTTCAAAATTACCATTTATCTTTAACATCATTTTATGGCTCCAGTGGCTTTTGTTCAAGGTAATCAGGTCTCGCTGTGATTTTCTGGATTCATCTGTCTTCCAAATTTTTATGATAGTCGTTTGCCCTGCAAACTCAGCTCTTTTGTAAGTCCAAATAAAGTGATAATTTTCAGTTAATCTAGACTTTTATTATTGTAAGTTTCAGAATAAAAATTACTGAGATCTTTACATATTAGAGCTGAAACTAGAAGTCTTTACACATACTTTAACATTTTTATTCAAATTAAGTTTGATGTTGATCTTCATTTCACTAATATGGGGGAATTTTAGTTATAATCTTCATAGTGACATTTATTACTTTGAATAAGATAAAATAATCCCACATTTCACACAGTGTCAAAACTTTGAGGTCTCTTAGGTACTGGCTTTTATACCCACAGATCTTCTTGTCAAGGAGCCTATTACTCTGCACTGCCTAATGTATTTGGATGGCTGCTACCCTGCTGCTTTTGTTCAACTTGGGGCACAAAAATCTTGGGAAGGTTGGTAGTCCATGTACCTCAGGATTAAAATATTTCTCTTAGATGCTATTTGATATGGTTTGGCTCTGGGTCCCCACCCAAATGTCACCTCAAATTGTAATCCCCATAATCTCCCCATGTCAAGGGTAAGACCAGGTGAAAGTAATTGGATCATGGGGGAGGTTTCTCCCATACTGTTCTCATGATAGTGAGTGAGTTATCATGATGATTATACAAACATCTGTCATTTGCCCTGCTTGCACTCACTCTGTCCTGCTGCCCTGTGTCCTGCTGCCCTTCTCCTTTGCCTTCCAACATGATTTTAAGTTTCCTGGGGCCTCCACAGCAATGCAGGAATGCAAGTCAGTTAAATGTCTTTCTTTTATAAATTACCTAGCGTTGGGTATTTCTTCATAGCAGTGTGAAAACAGATTAATACAGTAAATTGGTACCAGGAGTGGGGTATTGCTATAAGATACTTGAGAATGTAGAAGTGACTGGAACTGGGTAACAAGCAGAGGTTGGAACAGTTTGGAGGACTCAGAAGAAGACAGGAAGATGTGGGAAAGTTTGGATATTCTTAGAGACCTGTTGAATAACTTTGAACCAAAATGCTGATAGTGATACAGACAATGAAGTCTAGGCCTAGTGGTCTCAGATGGAAATGAGAAACTTGTTGGGAACTGGAGTAAAATTCACTCTTGCTATGCTTTAGCAAAGAGACTGGTGGCTTTTTGTCCCTGCCCTAGAGATCTGTGGAACTTTGAACTTGAGAGAGATGATTTAGCATATCTGGAGGAAGAAATTTTTAAGCAGCAAAGCATTCAAGAGCTGACAGAGCATAAAAGTTTGGAAAATTTGCAGCCTGCTGTTGAATAGGAAAGAAAAACTCATTTTCTGGGGAGAAATTCAAACTGGCTGCAGAAATTTGCATAAGTAACCAGGAGCCAAAAGCTAATCACCAAGACAATGGGGAAAATGTTTCCAGGGCATTTCAGAGACCTTGGCAGCAGTGTCTCCCATCACAGACCTGGAGGCCTAGGAGGGAAAAATGGTTTTTTGGGCCAGGCCCAGGGCACTTGTGCTCTGTGCAGCCTCAGGACATAGTGCTCTGCATCCCAGCTGCTTCAGCTCCAGCCATGTCTAAGATGAGCGAAGGGACAGCTCAGCCCATTGCTTCAGAGGGTGAAAGCCCCAAGCCTTGGCAGCTTCCTTGTGATGTTGAGCCTGTGGGTGCACAGAAGTTGAGAATTGAGGTTTGGGAACCTCTGCGTAGATTTCAGAGGATGTATGAAAATGCCTGAATATCCAGGCAGAAGTTTGCTGCAGGGGTGGAGCCCTCACAGAGAACCTCTTCTAGGGCAGTGCTGAAGGGAAATGTGGGGTTGGAGTCCCCAGAAAAAGCCCCCACTGGGGTACTGCCTAGTGGAGCTGTGAAAAGAGGGCTCCTGTCCCCCAAACCTCAGAATGGTAGATATACCGGAAGCTTGCACTGTGTGCCTGGAAAAGCTGCTGGTACTCAATGCCAGTCTGTGAAAACAGATCAAAGGGAGGCTGTACCCTGCAAAGCCACAGGAATGGAGCTTCCCAAGGCCATGGGAGCCCACTTATTGCATCAGCATAGCCTGGTTGTGAGACATGAAGTCAAAGGAGATCATTTTGGAACTTTAAGTTTTAATGACTTCCCTATTGGATTTTGGACTTGTATGTGCCCTGTAGCCCCTTTGATTTGGCCAATTTCTCCCACTTGGAATGGCTGTATTTACCCAATGCCTGTACACTCACATTGTGTCTGGCTAGTAACCAACTTGCTTTTGATTTTATAGGCTCAGAGGCAGAAGGGACTTGCCTTGTCTCAGATGAGACTTTGGACTATGGACTTTTGAGTTAATGCTGAAATGAGTTAAGACTTTGGAGGACTGTTGGGAAGGCATAATTCATTTTGCAATGTAAGAAGACATAAGATTTAGGAGGGGCCAAGAGCATACTGATATGGTTTGGCTCTGTGTCCCCACCCAAATCTCACCTGAAATTGTAAACTCCAGAATCCCCATGAGTCAAGGTTGGGACCAGGTGAAGTAATCAGATCATGGGGCAGTTTCCCCCATGCTGCTCTCATGATAGTGAGTGAGTTCCCTTGAGATCTAATGGTTATATAAGAGTTCAGCATTTCCCCTTCTTGCACTCATTCCATCCTGCCACCCTGTGAAGAAGGTGCCTGCTTCTCCTTTGCCTTCTAACGTGATTATAAGTTTCCTGAGGCATCTCCAGTAACGTGGAACTGTGAGTCAATTAAACCTCACTCCTTCATAAATTACCCAGTCTTTAATATTTCTTCATAGCAGTGTGAGAACAGACTAATATCCTATTTGTTGTAGACTTTGCGGGAGTGTAGCAAATAGGGTCTAGGACACAGATAATTATTGATCACAGAATATGTAAACCTCCATCTCTCTGTCTCATCTCTGGGTATATCAGTCCTGCTGCTTATTCTAGCCATTCTTTTCTCTTGTCTGTCCTCTCTCTTTTCTCATAACAAACACTCTTCATTATAGTTTCAATATATTAAATGTTTAAATATCTATTCAATATATTACATGTTAAGAAAATGAAAGAGACAAAAAGGAGTCATTTAGAAAACGTAACTTTCCCCTGGATTATGTATTTAAGTTCAACAGATGTGATATTTTCTCAATGTAATATGCACAACAGGTCCACTAGCTTTGTGCATCTGTGTGTGAACACATACGTGAAAATACGTATGCATAGGAGGCAAAGCAAAAACATGGGAATAATATTGGAAAGTATGTACATTTAATAGTAGTCACTGCTTTTTGTTTGTTTGTTTATTCCATTACACTGACATCTTTAACCTAGATTTTAAAAAAGCGGATCTACAGAATATTCTTTACTCTTATATTTCAACATACTTAGACTTCTAATGACTACAAGCCCTGATATATTGTGGGATTCAAAATCTAATTGAATATGATATAAAGATTAAAATGTCTAAATTTCAGTGTTTTCCTCTCATTATTTCCCACATGAAATCTGAAAATAAAACCTCTACAATTGTTTAAATAATAAATACCTATTTAAATGTTTGTCTTACTGCTCTAGTATTGAAAATAGCCATAGACATTACAAAATGTATGCTCAAGAATAAAGTACAAGATCCAGGGTAAACCAGAGAAATTAATTTGGAATTTATGAAGCCTATACATACTGTATTTATGGAATATAGATAAATTAGCTGCAAAAAATAATTAGTTAAGGGGAGTATTTAAAATACCCAATAAATTGCAGCACAATGGGAACAAAGTGCTGATGCTGGGAACTGAACTCCAGCCTTCTGTTTCCATAACCATTTCTGTTTTCACAATAGATCTCTGTTCACAAATAACTCCCATGGCAATTTTAGTTAATATATGTATAGTGTAGGGTTGGAAAAGAACATGTTTGTGTCTGTGTATATGTACAAACATACAATTTAATAGCAAATATTTATTTGTCCATGATAACATGCTTGAAGTGTTTTCTAGTGCATAACATATATTTTACTCATTGTAATTTTTACAACCCTAGTAATATCACCACTATATCATTCAATATTTACATATTGGATAGATGAAATAAGAGACTTGCCCAAGGCTACATTGCAATAAACAATTCAACTTTAATTAAATACAGGATTTAAGTCCAGTAAATCTGGCTCCAAAGTCTATGCTCTTAACTCATTCATTTGGCTCACCATTCTGTGCTCATTGCGTTATTGTATTAATGTCTATGTGAGTAACAGCACAATATAAATATCATACACTATTTGTTTCTAATCCATCAAAGTTTTTCTTTGTGAAGCAGTGATTTTAGTGTAGAATAAAAGAGGATTGTTTTTCCTCTTTTACAAAAAAATTCTATATTCTATTTTATTTTCAGTTTATTAAAGCTACAAAAAACACATCAAAATAAGGTATCAATATACTAATATTAGTTCATCAATAGATATTTATTAATATTATGTTATATTATATAAAGTAGATTGTTATAATAAGTAATAGATATGTATTATAATTATCTCTTGAGACAGAACATACAAGGACAAAAGGGTTTGCTTTATAACACAATGGATTGATTTGAGTAACATATTATCAGGGCTTCATTCACCTACACAACCTCTAGATGCCTTCCAGTAGTTTCTGTTAATTTGTCATTCAAATTGCAATCAAAAAGCTAAACTCCAAAATAGTCAACAATTTTTCACAATGAAAGTAATGTGAAAAGAAACCATATTTCTTAACTCTAGAATGTCAATGTGTCTTCTGGGATAAATGGTATTCTGAATATGTTCACTATTAACTGTCCCTTCCAGAACACAGATTGGGTTTGTTATCAGTTATATTGATGGGTTGTCCTCAGATGGTTGAAGACTGAGGCTGCAGGGATGATTGAAATCTGTAGGCGGAAGAGACAACTGCAATTCCTGGAGGTGTTAGAACTCTGCAGTGTTTTGGAGGTCTGGTGCTGCCATTTATATTTCTCTTCCCTGGAACTCTTTCTTCATAACAGATTTTGAACTAAAAATAAAGAAAATCTCCCATACTCTGTTAGGAGCTTGATTTTTCAAAGAAATCTTGCCACCTCCTTTGAGAAAATTTCTAATGAATTTTACACCCTTTCCTCCATTTATTATTTCTACCAATCTGGCCACATTTTTATTTTAAAATGAGAACATTAAGGTCAACATTGTCTTTTAATTTTACAACTAACTTGTATGTTTTTTTTCTACTAGTTCTCTAGAAACTCTTAGTTCTTGGAGCCAATGTTCATTAATTGTATGCTTTGATTAATTTCTTGACTTTTACTTGATATTTAGTAAAACTTTTATGTTTAGTCACCCAGTATATTACTCTCTCTCTCTCTCTCTCTGTGTGTGTGTGTATTTGTGTGCACATGTGTATCTCTGTGAGGCAGAAACAGTTGAGCTTTTTTGTTTGTAAATAATATAAGCCAATGAGCTACAAATAAGTGCTTACATTTATTTTGCCATAGACAAGATATCTTTTGATAAATGTCTATTTTCTCACTGGAAGTACATATCAAAATACTTGCACAGAATTTTTAAATATATAATCTTTGTTAATCTTTTGCACAATTTATATTGAAGAAGACTCTAAAGGCGAGATGATAAAAGCTTTTTCAGAAAGAGGATAGACCTTTATTAAAACTGTACCATAGAATCTATTTGGTTATGTGCAAAAATAATTTAATTTAAAATAACCACATTTTTAGAGATTAATTATTATAATGTATGTCTAACACATAGTTTTAACATACTCCAAATCCACAGTTTCAGGCCCGGGTACTCAGATGTTCTGCAGTTGGCAATTAATACTAATAAGCAGAGCAATTCGAAGAAAAAGTACACTAATAAAATACACCCAGCTTTGGGTTTTAAATGGAGAAATTCTAGACTAATTGGGAATTTTGAAAGTTAATAGTATTTTTTAAATTCTAGAATAATATCTTTTGAAATAAGAGAAAGAACCCTTTAAGCATCTACATTTGGGCTTTGGACATATTTCCTAGGCAAAATATTTTTTGAGACAGAAAATTATTTTGTCTTCAGGGGGAAATCACAGAATCTTAAGTTGAAAAGGGTCTGGGAAGTCACCTGGTCAACTGACAACCAAGATAGAGATTACCTTTGTTCCATGCCTGATGGATTACATGGTGGTCACCTAGTTGCTCTCTGGACACATCTATGAAGAGTGTTTTGACCTCTTTTTTTTGAGATGGAGTCTCTGTCACTCAGACTGGAGTGAAGTGATGTGATCTCCACTCATCACAACTTCTGCCTCCCAGTTCAAGGAATTCTCCTGCCTCAGCCTCCTGAGTAGCTGGTATTACAGGCATGCGCCACCACGCCTGGCTAATTTTTGTGTTTTTAGTAGAGATGGGGTTTCACCATGTTGCCAGGCTGGTCTCAGACTCCTAACCTCAAGTGATCTGCCGACCTCGGCCTCCAACAGTGCTAGGATTACAGTGTGAGCCACCGAGCCTGGCCTTGACCTCTTTTAAGAGTGATTCTAATTGTTACTGAGTTGAAAGGAATGTCATTAGACAAACATTTCCCCACTGAGTTATATTCTTCCTTCCGAATATAACTCAGAATAAGTCTCATTCCTCTTTGATCTGAGATCCATTTTTTTTTTTTTTTGAGATGGAATCTCGCTCTGTTGCCCAGGCTGGAGTGCAGTGGGGCTATCTTGGCTCACTGCAAGCTCCGCCTCCCAGGTTCACGCCATTCTCCTGCCTCAGCCTCCCGAGCAGCTGGGACTACGGGCGCCCGCCACAACGCCCGGCTAAGTTTTTGTATTTTTAGTAGAGACGGGGTTTCACTGTGTTAGCCGGGATGGTCTAGATCTCCTGACCTCGTGATCCGCCCGCGTTGGCCTCCCAAAGTGCTGGGATTATAGGCATGAGCCACCGCGCCCGGCCTAAGATCTTTTATTTGAGGATAGCTAAACTGTTCACATTATCTTTTCTTTTCTCCTTTAAACTTAGCTTAGTCATTCAGATGAAAGAATACTGAAGAGACTTTTAGTCACTACTCTTTGGAGTCCTGGTTCTCTAACTTTACTCCTTCTTAAGGCTCGTCTCTTCCTCATTTCCTCTTCTCCCTCAGTTCTGTTAGTTACTGTGTCTAATTCAGTAGGTTCTTTTTGTTCCGAAATTAGGTGTAATTGAATTTCATTGTTTGGGATCAATGAACTTCATAGCAGGAAAGTTATCATCATCATAATCACATCAACATATATGGGTAAAAACATTATATATGTTTTGCATTCAACTATTTAATGTATTGATTTTATCTTCTAAAAATTTGTTTTGTTTTTCCTTTGTAAATCCAGAGAAATAATGTATTTCTTCAAATGTTTTGACAGTCTCTTGACACAGCACAGCACTGCTACTCTTGTGAGTAAGGCTACCACTATTTAATAAACACAATCATGGCCTCTTAGAAAGAGTCATGAGAAAAGTGGTGCAGGATTAGATTTTAACAAGTAGTCAGAGAAGGTGAATTTTAAGGTTGAGATACATGATTGTTAATGCAAAGTAATATATTGGATTTTAGTAGTTAAAACATGAGTATGTTTGTGTTTTAGATGCTTTCCTTAACTAGAAAGCATATCACTATCTAAACTGAATGCTATTTAAGGTATCCATCAGTAAAATTCACTAAATAATTCATTCTGGCAATGTACACTAACTTATATGAGCAATAGCTTCAGTATTTATGATTATTGCCAGATCGTCTCATCTTCAGAAATATCACATGCTGGCTTACACCTGAGGAAGGATGCTTTTAATTCATGTTCATCAACAATTTTAATATAGTCACTTTTTAGTATCTACTAAGATGTATAGGAAATAGTTAAGCCTGTCTGGCAGGCACATTCAACCTTGCATGTCTGACTGAGCTCAGCTGGGTTCCACCAGGAGGATTCAAAGTGGGATATGAAAGGCAAAAAAAAAAATGAAGATTTAGTTAGAAATAACACGATCATGAACATTTAGGTACTGCTGAGTATGGTTGATGCTTTTATCTGTTTTACTCTTTATTTTCCAAAGAAATGACACCTGTGACACCTGTCTAACAGTGAATATTTTACCTATCCAGAAGGAGTTATAAACAGCTTTTTCATTATAGATCTGTTCTTGTTTGTTTTCTCTTAACAAGTTCAGTCATACTCTAGTGCAACAAGAATAGCTTACCATGCAAGCATAGTTATCAATACACTCAACTTTCCACTCTAATTTTAATGTTGGATGCAGATGATATGGCAAACAGATAGATATTTATTGGGATCATGCCTCTTTCATTCTCTCAGTGGCCAAATAACTATATGAATTTATTTTATGTTTTTGTTAAATGCTGTATAATTGCCCCAAAGAAGGAGTATCTTCTTTAAACTTGATTTTTCCCCCTTGTGTATGTGTGTATGTGTATAAGATTTCTGTATTATTCTTATAACTTTTCTGAAAGTTTGAAACTGATTAACATAAAAATTTAAAATAAACAATGTATTCAGATGTGTACCAAAAATAGACACAAAATCTCATAATGTCTGTTAAATCCACCTACATCCACGAATTTCAAAAACAATTTAACTCTTCCAAAAGAATATATTTGGGAGTAGTTTTTGTGCATCATGGCCTTTGGTCCGGTAACATGTCAGTATTTCCTAGGAACATGGATATTCTTTTACAAAAGGACTGTATAGTTATCTAGTATAAAAATTTAACACTGGTACTTAATTCTATGAGTCATAATCTGATTTTTGTGCCAGTAATACCTTCGATACCTTTGTACCTTCAAGAATAAGATCCAAGACCACATATCAAATTTAGATGTCATGTCTGTTTAGTCTCCTTCAATCTGGAAAAGTTCCTTAGTCTTTCTTTGCCTTTCATGACATTGACATTCCTCAGCCTCCCGAGTAGCTGGGACTACCAGAGCCTGCCACCATGCCCGGCTAATTTTTTGTATTTTTAGTAGAGACGGGGTTTCATCGTGTTAGCCAGGATGGTCTCCATCTCCTGACCTCGTCATCTGCCCGCTCAGCCTCCCAAAGTGCTGAGATTACATTTATGAGCCACCATGACCGCCAGGGAATCATTTTTCTACAGAGAACATCCAAAGCACATCCTCCAACCCAACTATATGCTATTTTTCTTCTTTTAGTGTAGGTACAACATTGATGAAATGATGCAAAAATCTCCAACAATGAGACAGCTGCCCAGTGTACTCAGAGCAAAGACAAACCAGAGGACAGGCCCATGCAGTGTCCAGGGTGAGGCTGTCAGGAAGCAGCACCATTTTTAAAGGGGCAAGAAACTAGCAGCTGCCATGTTTGTTAGAGATAAATATACTGATACTTAGAACCCTAGTGGTGAACAGCAAGCTACTGAAAAGTGAGATCTGGATTTAACTTGTATGTATTACCTATAGTGTTTTGTCTAGAGACTGGTTGTTTCTGACTTGTGGTTTTTCTAGTCTCTGGCATCCGAAAGTGAACAGAAGCAGGGTAGATTTGACCTAGAACTCTAATTCTAACTCCACACAAACTCCAGCTCTAACACTAGTTCTAACTTTAGCTCTAGCTCAAACTCTAACTCTAATTCACTCTAACTCAAATTTCCTCTTAATTTGGGCTCTTTTTACTCTTGTGTTAAAAAGATTGCAAGTCAATCCATAGTTCTTGATTTATCTGTCTTTCTCCACAAGTTCTAGTTGATCTGTAAGAATTTTTCCCTAAGTTGTATCAATTTAACTCCTTCACACTTTTTGGTCTCTTTGCTGGATTTTACCACTTCACTACTTCCAAGTGAC
This sequence comes from Gorilla gorilla gorilla, assembly GCF_029281585.2. Classification (NCBI taxonomy): domain Eukaryota; kingdom Metazoa; phylum Chordata; class Mammalia; order Primates; family Hominidae; genus Gorilla; species Gorilla gorilla. The sequence continues at coordinate 43,983,885 of NC_073227.2, read as the reverse complement.
GCACCATAGACTAGTCTTTATGTTATGCATGGAAAATTGAATTTGTTAATTCCTGAATGAGATGACAATTAAAAATATATAATCAGAAGACATGCTGATCATCATCTATAGTCTGTAGTAAACAGGTCTATAGTATGTCAATCCTTTATTTTATCATCACAAAATCTCTAGATAAAAGATGTAATGAAATGAAACAAATACCTAAAATACAATCAATCCTCCAGTGCTTATAATATGCACAATATGGTGAACAGACCCCTTTGGATAGTATCTTAATTTCTGTTGAGTTGTGACACAAGTTACAGCTAATTATGTGTGACACTAAAACAACTCATTTCTGTGCTTCAAGTGCTTAAAAAACTGGACAGAAATAAAAATTATTAAACACATATAAGACCAAAATGATCAAGCAACATTATATTTCTATATCTTATGTTTGTCAAGCCTTATTGGGTTGAGGTATCACTCTTTACTATGGCTATTAATATTTATCCTACTTGATATCATGCCATTAAATATGCTTTAGAATAAGACACAGAAACAGAATAATAAAAATGTAAAAGACTTAAAAAAATGCAAAACTATAACTTGAAACCTACTTCTGAAGTAAGTTGACAACATTTATCATAGTTATTTATGTGTGAACTAAGTGTTGAAATACAGGTTGTAGGGCACAGGTAATATGTCAAAGTTCAGACGACTTGGACAACAGTGAATCTGTAGCCCACATGATGATCTGTTGCATAATTTAAGAACTTGGGAAGTAGTGGACATCCCTTTAAGATGCAGTGAGGAAAAGAACTTATTTTTGCTTTTAATATCTTCAGCATTTTCATGTCAATGACTTTAGAGGGAACAGAATAAGAGTGTGACAATACCAGTAATGGTGCCATCACCGTTACTGGTGACATATTTTGCTCTGATGATCATGTGTTAGACAGGTATAAGAAAAACTGGTGTTCTCACTTTGTTTGTTACTCCCTGAGTGACCTTGATTAAGGCATATAAAAACACCAAAAAATCTTAGCGTTTCCTCATCTGTAACATAAGGAAGTTGAACCAGAAACACAATCTCTGAAATAATACAATTCAGGGAAGTACTTTGCAAAAGCAATGGCACTTGCCCTCTGCCTCAGATTTTCCTGTTAAGAAACTGACCATAATGGAGTGAAAGTGTAGGAGTAATTTTCCTAATGTAGGATCATCAATTGGGTCACTTGATTTCTTTTAAGCCCGCCATTTCATCTGAAATTTCACCATGTACCTCTCCTAAGGGAAAAAATTGCAAATCTGGCAAACTAAAACCTGAAAATGGAGCAATTGCTCCTAAAAGACACTTTCTATGTAATCGTACAATTATGAGCCAATTTTCTTCTTTCCATCTATTATATTCTGTAAGTCTAATGTATTTAAAAAGGTTCACTGCCTGAGAATGTTGTGATATTTATATAAGCTCTGAGATTTTTTATGTCGTTTGAGGAAGGTAATTAATGCACATCAAGTAAGTATTAATAGTGGCAAGACTTAGGCCCATTTCAAATTGTTGCATCAAAGGCTCATATTGGTTCCTTATGAAGCCATATTTTTCATGTTGGACTATTCAATCAGGGAAATAATAGTTGTACATACTGGGTACTCACTTTATCTTGGGCAGGTTGGACCTATGATGAAAATCTCAAGTACTACTGAGGTGAGAAATGTGGCCCCCTGGGAGAGGGCAAGGGGAACCACATATAGAAATTAAAAATAGGTGAGTGATTAAGAAATGAGCCTGGGTGACTTTGAATGAGAACCATTGAGATTATAATTTTATTCTTTGTTCCTGTTTCTTGGTATTGCTTCCCACTTGCACCACAGCTTCTCTGCCACTCTTTTACCTGTTTTCCCAAAGGCAACTTGGCATGTAGATTGCATTAGTCAAAACAGTAAATATAATACTTTTGAAAATCAGTATATCATGATTATTGTATCAGTTTCCCAGGGTAGCTGTATCAATACAACACACAGAATTATTTAAACATCAGAAATTGTTATTTTCTCATAATTTTGGAGGCTAGAAGGACAAGATTAAGGTGTTAGCAGGGTGTTGCTTCCTCTGATGGGGCTAGGGAAAGATCTGTCCCGGGCCTCTGTTCTAGCTTTTGGTGGTTTGTGAGCAATCTTTGCATTCCTTTTTTTCCTCAATCACCCTCATCTCTGCCTTCATCTTCACATGGACTTCTCCCAGCATGCTTGTCTTCTTCTAAGGACACTAATCATATTGGATTAGGAGCCCATCTTACAACAGTATGATCTCATCTTCATTTAATGAATTGTGTTTGCAACAATCGTATGTCTTAATAAGCTCATATTCTTCTGAGTTATTGGGGTTTAGGTCTTCAATATATACATTTTAGGGGAGATATAATTCAGTTCATAACTCTTATAGAAAATGATCACAAATTTGGTCATCTGCTTTGCTTTGACTCTTCTCCAAGATGAAGTCACACTTCACATTGCTGACAGTGCTTTCACCTTTGCTATTTAAGTTTTCCTGTTTTGCCTCTTTTGCTGTTATTATCAATTCCAAGTAACTAGTCCACTTGCTGGCGCATGGCATGACTGTGAAATTGAAGTGAAATAGCTAATACTATTGAAACACAGCTTTCTTCCTATTTTGTGTATTTCCCCTCTATTTCAAAGACCACAGAGATTTATCCCTGTTCTATTCATCCTTTGCCTTTACTCCATCAGTCTTATTTCAATTCAGGTAAATGAAAAGTCAATATTATTAATCAGATTAGCATCTGTATATGAAAGTCTCAGCAAATTTTTAAAAGCCTGTGAGATGATTACGACTTTATGACATAATTTCCATTTCCCTTGAAATGTATAAATCAGGACAAAATATTCCCTATGATGTGAATACTTCCATGACCACATTGATCATAATAAATAGACTTGACTAAAGTACTTTAAATATGTAATAGATTTTTCTAACCTTGTGATTTAAAGCAAGAAATTTTGTCGATTATTAGTTCTTAATGGGTTCTTGTTGTCAGTTTTTCATTTGGTGTGGAATAACATAGAAATAATTGCAGCCCTTATCTGGTGGTGAGGACCTATGTTTTATATGACATTTGAATTTGAAATCAATATACTGTTGATGCTTTACAATGTAATGGCTTGTAGAGATCCTAAACTGGAAGGTTAAATGTAAAATCTACTGACTATGACAATGAACTGAAGTCACTATTTATTAAGGTCTTCAAAGAAATACAAAGACATTCACACTCTTAAAAAGCAGAAAAGCAAACCTCAATAGTATGTTTTGCAATTGCATAATTTTAAATGCTCAAGGCAATATGGGAGATACTTTTGAATTAAAAGAGACTGCTCTGTTTGTTTTCCAAATGACTGTACTACCTTTAGCCAGTCAGGGGTGATTTTAAATAATCTTATCTTGGCAGCAAGCCAATGAGCCCCTGCACACTTTGGTGTTAGACACAGGGCACTAGTGCACGCTTGGTCTGTCAGATCACTCATGAGACCAACACTGCTTAGTGCAATTTTTAAATTTCTACTGCAGCTTTTATCCCAGAAACATAGAAATGATAAGGATTTCAAAGACAGTACTAAAAAGTGAATGCTGCTTGCTGGTGATCCAATTAGAGAGAAGACATAAGAAATTTAGGAATTGTCTCTAATTCCTGATCATTATGTTTCATTTATATGCTGACTAGTTAATAAGGATTTTTTATTGTTAAAAGAGAGTTGCCATAAATCTTTCCTCATTAATACCACAGAGACCCTATACCGATGTAAATAAACAAATCCAAAAGAAACCAAGAAGGACAAAAAACTGAATAGAACGTTTGTAAAATTCCAGCGGAAGTTTATAATCTAAGAATTTGCTTTAAACCCTAATCCATTTCTGATTTTGGAGCTCATACTCAATTTGTCTGACATTTATTCATAATTAATATCTTTTTATTCATCTCACATATATTTCATTATATTTTAAATTCCATAAAAGACACAAAGTTTTGAGATATCTTTGTATAAACCTTGGTTTTCTCATCTTTACAGTGGAAAGCACAGTCTCTTATACACTATGGGATTTTCTTGAATATCAAATGAACATCTATTAAATACCTAACCATTTTCTGGGCATCATTAAAACACATTAAGAACAATAATTCTAGTGCATTACTACATAAATAATAATCATTTATAATTACAAAAAAGATTCACTTCAGCCACTTGATGAAACCAAAAGCTGATAAGCAAGCAAGATTCACTTGTTATTTCTTCTTCCTGTTTTTCTGGTTTACTAAAACTGGTGCTCAGAATTGTTCCTTTATTCCTCAAAGCAGTGTTGTTTTGAATGCTTTTAGTTCTTTACTCAAAATTTGTAATCTGTACTATATTATAATGTAGATTGAGGGTTAAAAAATAACTATAGAGTTAAGGGTCTCAATTCTGGATCTGTCTTTTGTTTACTGTCATTCACACTGAATATGCTTTTCTGCCATACATGATTTCCAACAAAATGAAAAACATTAAATTTGGAAGAGACTTTAAAAATCCTGCACTTTTACAATTGCATTGAAAAGGTGGCAACTATAGCAGAGACAGTAAATGACGTTCAAGAGGTTACCTTTTTAGGAATAGCAGTCCTGTCTGGAAACCACATTTCTTCAAAGTGCAGGCCCATTTCTTTTCTTCGCATTTTTTTTCCTCAATAGATTTGTAATTTTAATATAATTAAGGGAAGTTTAAAAGCTCTACCAAGAACATCTAAATATTATCACATTACTTCAGGAAAATTATAGATTTTTAACTGATGTTTTTCTTATTAATAACAATAGCAACAAATCATTGTCTTCTTAGCAATCTTAGAAAAGAATGAAGAAATCATGATAGGTCCTCACCCTTTAAAACGTAGATGGAGTAAATGCATATGAACAAATAATAATAATTGTGGGATATAAATGCTATGTAATAAAAGCACTTGCAAAGTATTTTAGGTGGAATGAAATTAACACATGAAACAATAATGGAAAACGTTAAGACCAACCTGTAAACTTCTGAATAAATGATTTGGGGCTTAGTCAATCCTTACTATGGGTTATATTAGTTGGAAATGTGTTAAGGAGAAGGTGAGACAGTGCAGGGGCTTGCAACATCTTAATTGCGACTCATGATAATTAATTTTTATATTGTAATTCAAACACACATATGTAAATGTCATACACGTATCTTAAAGAAGATTCATGAACAAGTCTTATTCTTATTAATTACGATACACTCTGATCTATTCCTTTCCATTCCAGTGTCTGGTTGTGAACCATGAAATTGATTTTACAATCTGCAGTCTGAAATACACTGAACTAACATGTATCGAACATCTGTTATGTATCAATCTGTTGGATAGGCATTGCATACATGCCACCTCACTGAATTTTGCCCGGATTTGGTCAGGAAGGTATTATTACATCTTTTTAGAAATGAGTAAGTTGAGTGAGTTCATATCCTTTGTAGGGACATGGATGAAACTGGAAACCATCATTCTCAGCAAACTATCACAAGGACAAAAAACCAAACACCACATGTTCTCACTCATAGGTGGGAATTGAGCAATGAGAACACATGGACACAGGAAGGGGAACATCACACACTGGGGACTGTTGTGGGGTGGGGGGAGGGGGGAGGGATAGCATTAGGAGATATACCTAATGCTAAATGACAAGTTAATGGGTGCAGCACACCAACATGGCACATGTATACATAGGTAACAAACCTGCACCTTGTGCACATGTACCCTAAAACTTAAAGTATAATAATAATAAAATTAAAAATAAAAAAAAGAAATGAGTAAGTTGAGTTGCATTCTGAGAACATCTTGTGATGCAAAGCTGGCACATCTGAATGGCACATTTTCTGCCCTGGTGAATGGTATGAAGGTTCAAAAAAGCTTGGCAAAGGGCAAGACATAAGAAATTTAGAGCAAGCTTGGCCATATTTCCTGCACCCAGGCTCATCAGGCTTCATACAGACCTGTTGGCTTTTGTGGTAGCCTATCCTACATTTTTCAATTCTATAGACTTCTTTTTTCCCCCCAATAAACCATTGTTCTTCTTACTCATAATATGGGGCATCTCTGCTCTCCACTCCAGTGATGCCACAATTCCGGTATTTGCAAGATTTGTTTATAACTAACCTCAAGCTAATGTACCTCCCACCACACGTAGCCCTCAAGAAAAGGTCAGGCATGTGTGCCTTAGGAGCTAAGTTGGCCTGAGTTCAGATTCTTGACCTAAAATTTTTGATTGTGGTGGTCTTGGCCATGTCATTCGATCTTTCTGAAAATTAATTTATTTACTTATAAATGTGCCAATGTTATGAAATATTCTGAAAAAAGAATGAAAATAGAACACGAACAGGCTGGCACACAGTGAACACTCACAGCATTATTCTTCCTGGGACTAGGCTCAAAGGAAGCTCTCTTGTCCATGGCACTGAACAAGCCTGGGGGCCTCCTGAAGAAATCTCAGCATCCTCATGGTGAGGAAGTTCCTCAGACAGGCACTCTCTTTTTCCTTTGTGTCCATTTGTTCCTGGGACACATCTGTGATCATAAAAATAGTCCTAATTCTCTATTTTGCTCACATCCCAATTGTAAATTTCATGTAAACTGAAACCATATCAACCCTTACCTTTGCACGTCACGAGGTAGTTAGTACAACTCAAACATTAGAATGAAAGAAGGAATGCTTTGAATTACTTTCTCTCTGAACTTCTGAATGCCTGAAACTCTCAGAACAAGACTCCTGAATTAGTAATAACTAACATTTCTTGAGGACTCACTCTACTCCAGACAGGTACATTATGTTTCTGACCACAACTCAGACAAGTGCCATCATTATTCCCATTTTACAGATAAAGGAATTAAAAGTGGTAAGCAACTTGCCTTTGATCATATACCTAAGACCTGTTCAAGCCTAGTTTTTATCTTAGGCAACCTAACTTTAGACACTATGTCTTTAATCATGAAATGGCACCACTTCCTTTGTGGATTAAGAAAATCATTGTCTTTAGAGAGATCCTGGGAAAATGATGAGTACATCAGAAGGAAGTATATAACACACTAGAACCCAATGCAATTATGTTTTTATTTTAACTGGGGCTCACAAATATAGAGTAGAACTGAGATACCAGGACAGACGAGAAGTACATTGTAGTGGAATATGCTTCCACATTAAAGAGGGGCATAAGTTTCAACATTATCTGTCCTCTTGTTCGTGACTAAGTCAAAGAAGACTAGATCAGCAGAAACAACCGCTGAGTGGCAACTCATCCCTCAGGGGTTCTAGTGAAAGAAATTGATTGTGTCTCTTCTAATTGGTTAGAAAAATAAATTTTAAAAGGGTGGTTACATGAAGAGTGAGTACATGAAGAAGTACAGAAGAGTAAGTACATGAAGAAGGCTTAGACAGAAACTCTAAAAATCAGAAAGAAACTCACAAAGAGGCAGTTAGAAAGTGATTTTTTAATTTACCATTTACATATTTTAATTGTTGACAGTCAGCTAATAAGCATGTTTCTGTAGTAGCCAAACGTATATTTTGAAAAGTAGCTATTAATGACAACAGTCATTCATTGCATGCTCACTAAAGATTGGGTAGTTGTTAAGCACTGCCTGAGACTTCCTCCACTGATTTCTCATAACCATCTACTGGGATATGTATTATTGTTCCTATTGAAAACATGAGGAGGCTATGGCTTATTGAGGTAAATCAACTTTCCTAATGAACATTTTATAGTTATATATAAAGTTAAGATTTTAATGTACAGGTGGAGCCATATGAAACTGTCAATATTTGACTTATTTTGATTTACAGAAAAAAAAACCAAACACCATTTTATATAATTCCACCCTACAAACATTATTGCAAAGTTCATGATCATAATCACTTGGCTATACTGCTTTATTAAAGGGAAAAATAATGGGATTTTAGAGTCAATGGAAAGAGACTCAAATTCATTTTGATTTCTCTGAGTGTTTCATTTTTCTCTCTTCCATTTCACCTGAAAAATTTGACCGTGATACTAACAAGATTATGAAAGCTACTGAAAAATGTAATTATGGAAGTGCTCTTTATTTCTGTAGTATCTGTAGTGGCTTTTCACAAGATGCCCATTGACTAGAATGTAACATATTTCCCATACTTTTTAAAACAAAAGGCTACAATTTTGTCCAATTCTTTGTTCTAAAAAGGTTGCTAAAATGTTATTTTTTTCAATGCCTTGCTTTATTTCCAGCTTCGATAATTAAGTACTTTAATTAAAAAAATTAAATGTAAAAGGTCATTAATAAAACCTTAAAAAGTCAGAAAGTCCTTGAAAAATCTGTTTGTGACTCATAATTACAGTAGAGTCACTGTGACTTTTTAGAGTGATCAATATTAAAAACATTTATACATATAAATATATATATAAACACACACATTCAACTTTAAATTCTGATGTAACAAAAGTAACAACCTTGTTTTTCTTGCTTTTACAACAGCAAAAAGTTGTAAGCTTTTAAACTGTAAGTTATGACCAGCATCCCTTAAAGTTCTATTTTAGAAACTGTTCCCATTTACACAATTTAAATTGTATACGATTTGTGCATAAAAATAAATGTTTAAGAAGGAACAAAAGGAAAGTTTAATTCTTTAAAACAGACTGATTGAAGTAGGGGTTTAAACAGCTCATCTTTGCTCACAAAACACAAGGAAAAAGTGGATAGAGCTGTAGAAAATATAATTTTATGCTGCTGGAAAAATGAATTATTCCACTAGGTGGCAATGTTGATTCATCTACCAATGTTTGAACAGAAATTTTTATCTTCTTGAAAGCAGTAGGAGTCTGAGTTTTTCCCTTTTTCTTTTTTCTTTTCTTTTAATCTAATGAAAATTCCTGCATAGGAAATAGCTGATTTGGGCAATTCTGAACTTGAAAAATGGGTGCTTCGTGCCATTAGAAACCTTATAAATAAGCCTGCACCAAATAGGTTAGTTCTTTGGGCATGCAAACAAGAAGGTTGATGACATATGTAACTTCCATCTGGATTCAATAGGTTTAGAAGCAAACTGTTTTTATCTCATTTATCTCTCACTGTTTGGAGATTCTTTTAAATAGGAGCTGTGTCATTGAAGTTTCTTTCCTCCCTGTTATCTGCTTTCTTTGGTAATCAGAGACTCTGGCATACCCAAGGAATCTCAATTTTGAATGGCTTTTTAGTCTGTGTTGAGAGAGGCAATCCAGCATACGCCCTGAGTGTCCCTGCATATTCTTGTTGTGTATTCCCAGAGTGCAAGGCCTTGACCATCTGAGCCATCTCTCATCCTTTTTTTGTTTGCAACCCTTAACCTTGAGGGATGAGGTACTGTCTCCATCGGGCAAAGAGTAGGTTTACTGTCAATTACCATGAAAGTGGTGATGACCCCAAACTCAGCATTCTACCCTTTCAATGAAAGCAGCTGTCATGGATTCTTGATGTCACCACCTTGGGACTTGGGGGACATAGGGAATGTATGCAAATAAGCATAAAGATCTGGCTACTGCTTTTGCCATGAGCAATAAAGCGTTTTGTCTCTCATTCAGTTTTGTTTTTTTTTTTCTGATAGCATCCATGAAACAGTGAATCCCAGATCTTACACAGTTTCTGACAGTCTATCCTGTTGTTCTCCATCTATTTACAGCAGAATAGATTTTGGTTCAGAATAGACTGAAGAAGTCACCTAGTGGAATTGAGCTTTCTAATCTGATATAGAAAGACTTTCTACAATTCTCTGAATAATAAGTTGTTCATTTTAGGTTTAACCACTCCAATGACAGGGAATTTAGCATAAGTAGCTTATTGCAATGTAGAATGACTTTATTAAAAATTTGTTCTTCATTCTGATCCTAATTCTGTTACTGCATGTCTTTCTCCCTGTAGAACTAGTTCGGCCTTCCAAAACTACCTAGATATGAGAATATTTCAGTCTTCTTTCTTTTCCAGGCTAAATATCTAAGTAGACTCTCTTATTTCATTCATTTTTTCTATGCGTTGGTTCTGAATTTTCTTTATATTGTGGCTTTTCCTCATTTATTATGTGCCAGTGCATTAGTTTTCTCTTAAGATACAGTCCTCAAATAGAGCCAAAATACATCACATTTTAGAAATGATCTGATTCTTCTTCACTCCAAGTGCTTCTTCCCATACCTTTTCTCATGAACAAATTAACAAAGTCAATGACTTATGCTACCTCATCTCTGTGTCATGGGTGTCAAGCACAATGCCTAGCACTTGGTATATTCTCATAAACATCTCTTGAAAGAATTAATGAATGAATGAGCTGCACAGATTGGACTGTTATCACTGCCACCATTCTGAATATTAGGCTTCTATTAATGTGACCTGACTTTTGTATTTATGAAGTTTCATTACTCTGTTGAATTATAGAGAGGAGCTAGGCAGGGAAAGAAAACAAACTCACACCCTGCTTCTGCTACTTACTAGAGGTGGGACACAGGGCAAATTATATTTTATTCTGCTTTAATCTCATTTGTAAAATAAAAAACAAAGGATATCTACCTTATATGATTTTTGTGAAGATGATATGAAGATAAATCATGTAAAATGTGTAGACATTGGGTATGACATGCGATAGGTACTATGAAATGGTTGACTATATTGTTTTAAGTTTCTATGGGAACAATCATTATGTTCTATCATCTAAGTGCAGTTGAAACAAAGTAAAGAGTACCACGTATATGTACAATGGAAAAGCAGATTTGGGGAAGGCTTCACAGAGGAGTTGCCACTTGAGAAGGTGTAGAAGAGAACACAAATACTTTCCATGCTGAGATAGCTGAATGAGCACAGATTAGAATTGGGAAACTTTTTAAATTCTCCACCACCGTTATCTCCAACATAATATATGGCATGTATACTGTCAAAACGAGGCACAGATTTTATGCTGTACATGCAAACCGTCAAAATAAGGAATAATATTTTTAAAGAAATAATGAAAATATCACTTATAGATAGATAGCACCGATATAAGGAAAACAATCATTTATAGTTCATAGTTATTATATAAACTACCATTCGTATAACCCTTTACAGTTTATAAAACCACTCTACCTATATTATGTCATTTGATTCTCCAAAAACAAAACTAACAAAAACAAAGGAGCTAATCAATACTGCCCCTGTAACGTAAGCTTCACTCCTTTTCTCCTTTATGAGAAACAATAATATTCCTATTAGCCAGATAGATAAATAGTGCAGTAAAAATCAGTCTACATTTATAAGAATAAAATACCAATGCACAGTGTACCAGACTTCCACACATAGAAGCCCAAGAAAGATTAATGTAAATAACTAAGAAAACTTGAATAACTACAGAAACAATTCTAAGTTTGTTTGGAATAGATAAGAAAAATAGAAGACAACACTAGAATTGACTTTTTTTTTCCCTAAGCAAATTGAGACTTGAATGCAATGCCAATAAAAAACATGAGCAGTATCTGTGTTTCTATTTCTGTTTTAGTTCCACACTTTAAAATATGGTAAATTTTTTCTAGAATAAATCCATCAACAGATATTTATTGAGAACCTATTATGTGACAAACGCTGTCCTAGACACTGGAAAGTAGCATGAACAAGGCCAGGCCCTTGTTCTCAAGGAACTTATGTTCAACAGCACAAGACAAAAAAGCTAACAGGTAAACAAGAAATGGTGTAATATCAGATAATGGTAAAATGTATCTAGAGGATAAAACAATGTAATGTGGAATAGAGTATTGAAACTGACATCCTTTATTAAAGGTGGTTTGTGAAAATTTTCTAAGGAATGATATTTGAGTTGAGATATGAATGATAGAAAGGAGGAGGAAATGTAGAGATCAGAAAAATACTAAATGCAAATACTAAAATACAAATACCAAAAATAGAAATAAGCTTGAAGTGTTCAAGAAATCAAAAATTTTAACATAAATGGAGTGATTATAAATAAAGGTAGAACAGAGGCCGATGATGTTAAAGATATAGCTAGATTTTTAAGACATTATAGACCAAGTAAAGAATAGTGTTTTTTTAAATAAGACGTTGGTGAGGTGATGAATATGCTAATTAGCTTGATTTAATCTACCTATACATAGGTCAAAATGACACATTGTACCCTATAAGTATAAAAAATTATTATTTTTCAATTAAAAATCAAATAAATAAAAGATTAGTGTTTTTTCTTTACTATTATTTGTAGTATTTTTACTTATCACTTATGAAACTCAGTTTATTTGTTACTTACATATAAGTAAGTAACACAATTGTAACTTACATAATAAGTAAGTTATTTACTTAAAACTTTAAAAATAACATTTGGGTGTGATGTGATTTGATTCACTCTGACTTCTGTATGAAGAATAAAGTTTGGGATGTGGAGGCTGATGATTATGAGGGCTGTTAGAGCAGTTACAAGTCGATTGTTTCATATCAGGAGAAAGGAGAAGATGGTTGGGATTCTAGGAGTGAAATTTGGGTTACATTACAGAAGAAGAGCGACAGACCTTCCATGTGGGAAGGTTAGGGATGTGAAAAAAAGGGAAGAATCAAGAAAGCTGCGGGCTTTTGTTCTGTATAATTGCAGAGATAGTGGTACCATTTCCTAGGGAAGACTTTGGACAATGAATTTGGAAGGAAAAATACAAGGTGATGTTTTAGCCATGTTACATTAAAAGTGTTCAATATATCACCAAGTAGAAATGGCATATTGGCAGCTGGATATACCAGTATAGAACTCAAAGGAGACAGCTGGACTAGAGGCATAAATTTCATATTTATCAGGGCATTGATGATATTATGAATAATAGAAACAGATGAGTTTTCTCAAGGGAAGAATATAAGTAAGGGATTACAAAAAAAACTTGTATCAAGTTCTGGACCACGTGGTATTATATTTATTCAAGAGGTAAAACTAGTAAAGGAGATCAAGAAGATAGAGCCTAAGAAGGAAGATACTGCCAATTTGTTTGAGGTATCCCAGAAACCTAGTTGCATGTTCAACCTGGTCAAATGCTGCTCGGATTATGTACAATGAGGACAAGAACTAAACATAACTCTGATCTACATTATGATCAAAGTTACTCATGGTTGAGTCTAAATTTAGAATGAAATGTACCAACAAGTAAACTGAGTTTCATAATAAGGAACTGTTTTGGATCTCAACTTATTTTCAATATTGATTCCCAAGTACTTTGTAATCATCACATTTTCCAGTAAAGTTTTATCATTATTTATTTTAGGATGAACAAGAGCTTGGACTGATTAATTCTCATCTCTTAGGTGCCTTGGATTTAAAATGTGTTGTTATTACATCATAAAGAATAAATAAGCCAAGTACATTTTTAATTCAAATTAAAACAGATCCTCACCAAGCTATTTGTGCCTTAGTACAGTTCATCATCTACCATTTTTTTCTTTCTGTCCCACTCTTTTCCTACTTTTCCTTTCTGTTAAAGTTTTTTGGTAACTGCTTTTTAAAAAATATTTCCTTCTAGTTTACATTTTCCGAAAGCAAATTGAGAAAGCCAAATACACACACATATACATGCACACAAACACAACTTTTAAACAGCTATGATGTGCTTTAAGAAAAAGACAAGTCATACCATACACACACACAATTGCCCTAGCAGAAGCCTTTTGATTGAAAAGAAAACATTTTTAACTGCATCTTCAGGGTCAACAGATAGAAATAATACTTTTGTGAGAGAAAATTGAGTACAAGGGCTACTTCAGAGAAGAATCGTCACTTTTCTTTTTCTTCATCGTCTAGATGGAGAATATAAATTCTTCAGTTCATTTGTTCTTCTTAGTCCAGTTAATGTTGTTAATGGAGTGAAATCTCCAAGAAAATCACAGTCTAAATATATATGAAGGTTTAGAAACTAATGAATAACTTTTGAGTATGCTCTGATAAAAATTGATCACATCCGATAGCCTGAGTTTCTATGCTCTCCAGGGCTTTTTGAAGTTCTCTTTAACATAGAGTTCTTCTCTTTGGCTTCTCACACACTTGTTTTCTACTTTTCTTTCCATGGCTTTAAAAAACAACATATCCTTTTCCTGTTATCTTTCTCTCCGCTTTCCTGTGAAAATAAGTGAGATACCCTTCTCCCACCCATGTTATTTCCATCTTAATTCCCAACTAAATTTTTTGCCAATGTCTGGACAGAAAAAAATGTCATGCTCTAGCAATAAACCACAGGAGAGTGATTTGTAAATTTCTCTAAGGCTCCAGTCTTAGCCTCCTCTCCTATGATATACAAATAAGTGTAATATCTGCTTATCTTCTTCAAGGTTTGGGAAAGAATGGAACATGATCAGCTTCATATATGGGGGAAGTATGAATGTGAGTTATGTACATTTTCCTTAGTATCCTGGTTTTACATAAAAAAGGTTTGAAGTAAAGTACATGTTGACTTCATCACATTAATTTCTCTAATAACATTTGTCATTTTACTTATTTGTTTCGTATGTTCAGGATATACTTTAATGAAAAGCAAAAAATGTCACGTTAAAGATTGCCAACTCTCTAGTCAGTGATGTCAAACTTTAATATGAGTGACGATTTTCTGAGATACCTGTTAAAAGTAGGTTCTCAGGTCCAGCTTGCAAAACTTTTTTATGGAGTAATTCCAGATAGTATCAAGGTACACGCATTTTTAACAAGGTCCCCAGGTGATCTCTAGGCCATCTAGGAACCCCACTTTGACTAAATGCTGCTTGAATCTTGGTCTATTGAACTCTGCCAGTGTTGTTTTAGTCCATGTGCTTTGGAATCAATGGGGCCAGAGTTTGAAACCCTGCTTCATCACCTTCTATCTGAATAACTCAGGCGGATTGCTGAACTTCTCTGAGTCTCT